>NC_136779.1:1756723-1846229 GCF_947034865.1 Barbatula barbatula | reverse complement strand
TGTTTGTATAGCTAGGCCATCTCTGTAGTGCAAATGTAAGGTGGACAGTAAATTATAAGTCTCTCTCTTTCCTCAAGGTTTCTTACACATCGAGCCATTTACATTACGAGGTAGAGTCTGTAACGCCTCAGCCAATCATATTACCAGACCCCATAGTGACCTTCAATCAAACAACTTTATATTATAAACTCCAAAGCGTCCAAATTCTAAACACTGCTCTCCGAGACCCTATAACAGGGTGTTGGCCTCAGGCGCAATGCAGCCTTGCATTAATGCAGACCTGACTGAAGGTCAGCCGGAGAGATGCCAGACCAGCTGTCTCATCACCTTCCTGTGGGTTACCCATGGAAACCTGACAACCGACGCGGTTTAATAAACCAAGACTGCAGCCTAGGGCTCTGTTAAACACACACACGCACATATAAAGAAATATGGAGAAACCAGCCCCTGCCCACAAAAACACCTAGCGAGCTGCCTATGTAGGTTGCATTTGAAAGCATCATAAGCTTGTCTAAATGCTCCCTGCATGTAGACTGCAACATGCGTTGAAAATCAACTTCTGAACTTTTTTGTTGCCCCACTTCTCAAACCAAAGTTACACCCTTGAATGTACCAATAAACAAACAAATGAATCAGTAGATGTATGAATACATGAATGTAACAAAAAATGATGTACAAATAATAAAATAAATGATGTTCTCACTCCCCATCAGTGCTCTAGTGAGGAGTGTGAGACGTCATGGTGTATAGGACACTTGTTAGGGTGTCAAAGTTAGATGAAAGTTAGATGAAACAATTCAAAATGAATTGTTTATTACCTTTATCGCTTTGTTTCTGCATTTACGTCTGTATATATACATTTGGCTGATGTTATAATTGTAAGGATGGATGACATATTTTGATATATCTAATTCACTGAAAAGACAAATGGTACGGTGTTAATAAAAATGCCTGGGGAAATGACTCAATTCCCCTCGGCTCCTAAATTCCCCTCCTGAAAACAAAGTACATCCCTATGAATGAATGCAGCCTCTTCACATACAGGATCCTATATAAAAGCACATATGACATTTTAGTCACTGAGATGGTCTCTGTGTGATCGAAAATGTGTGACAGGAATGACTGTATTAATGAGATACACCACTTGCGCTTTATCATTCTGATAAGACGTTTACAGTTGTTTATAATATAACAGAGATTACTTGCAAGACCAAAGTCCAACATCTTGCAAAGCCTTACATTGGTTATACTTATGCAAGGAGGTGAATTTATAAATCGCTGTATTAGTAGTAACTAAGGAAATTAACATTAACAACCACAGAATTGAGATTTCTTTATTACGATGATAAAGCAGCACATGTCTCAGTGACGAAACATTCAAGTCAGAAGAGATTTGTATTTTGATATATGACGTAAAACTAAAATAAAGTAGGAAATAAACGCATCTATCTGTGGATTCTGTCATCTACACACAGGTGATTAAATATGATTTCAGCCTGTTAATAACATTACGTTTATCTGTTTAAAACTAGAAAATGAACATCACATAGTCTAAACCCCAGAATTAATCTGCTCGTTTTCAGCACAGGATTATTTTATGGCCTACAGTCATTTCATGTGAATTTATGGGTTGCAGTGAGTCTGATAAGAAGCTGAGCTAGCATGATGTGAAGTACATCAATATCTGTCAACGCACACACACATATTGATAACTTATAGCTGGGGTCCTGTTTATATGACATCAGCAAGTATAAACTCCAAAAATGAGTTAATGTTCTTCTTTCTTTGATAAAGAAAACACAAGCATCACAATCACATCAGCACAAACATTAGAGACATGAACAAACCCTTGGACCTGAAGCATTAAACACCCACATGGGCCACTTGCACTGAGTAATGATTTCTTATAGATCCCATTGATTTACACTGAGACCCATCTAGAGACCAGAAAAGCATAAAACTGGGCACAGGCACTTTTAAGCCACCTAGCAACCCGCCAGAAGACCCTAGCAACCACTCTGGAAATTTCATCATCGTAAGGGAAGATGTTGCATGGTTACGCATCACTCAGATTTACTTCAGAAAACGGAATCACATTATTATATATATTAATATAATGATTGTTGTAAACAGGAATAGTAAATAGACCCAAACATCTCTTTTTCGGACCTTGCCGAAACTTTGTTTAGATATAACACAGCTGGTGCATCCAGGTCCTTCTGTAGCCTGTTACATCACAGAAAATTTCAAAGACCGTTGACACATGCCCGGCTTTCAACCTGACAGATTTCCAGCATGCTGTTCTTGCTGCAGGACCATGCTGTTGATTAGAGTCGCATATGGTGCGGTCTCTCGCTCCGATTTCTCCAATGAGAAACAACTATAGAAATGTGGGCTACTCAAACACTACACCACAAAGTGGTATTGTCCTGAATCGCACACACACTCACAACAAGAGACCACTGACCTAAGCTCTGAAAACCATCTCTCTCTCTCTCTCTCTCTCTCTCTCTCTCTCTCTCTACAGGTGGGTCACATGAAGAGTGGCACCATACTGCAGGGGCATGAACAATGCCAACACAATGCCAGATAAATAAAGAGGACAACTGTAAGTCAACATGAGGCGTGTCCTAAAGTTATATTTACATTTTCAGATAAACATTTTTAAAAGATTCAATCATTTTACCATGCATGAAACTGAGAAAAACAGCAAGATCCCCAATGCTTTCCTAATTCTTTACAAGGCAAAACAGCACATGCAGGAAATGTTTCAGCTATGTGTCTTCTTTGGGCAATCTGCACTGTTTTTGGAAGTACGCCAGTTCAAAACACTTCATACCATTCATTTAAAAAAAAGATTCTTGGGAATTGATAAGACCATTGAAGTGTCAGGGGGTTGTCAATGGTCATGTAAAAAAGCCATCCAGAAAATTAAGTTGTCAGACCCTGAAAACTAAAATAATGCGCACCCCTGTATTTCAACACCTAATACCAACAATATGAAAAACACATATTGTGACAGTGTATGAGGCCATTTTATGATAACCATAAAAACTAATATGCCTTTATTGTTGCTCATATTACAGCTAGTTCCTGAAAAAATAAAATAACACAATAGACTTATCACAGTCATGTTCTCGATGTCGGCCTGGCCTTCCAACACTATAATTGGTTTAAATATAGGATTGTATACCACACCAAGCAATTTATGGGAGGATCCCACAGAGAGATCAAAGAGGATGCTGTGACATTATGACACGCTCGGTTGGATCAGATGGAAAACTGCACGCATGTGTTTATGAGTACGTGCTGAAGTTTTATTAATGACACATGAAATCCATGCTGAAAACCTGCGGTGAATTTCACCGTTTTGATTGGGTCTTAAAGCGAGACAGGGGAAATTAAATGACTTCAAATGATGGAGGACATATGAGAGCGAGAGCAAAATTATGCTTCGTTAATAATTTAGCACAACGATGTCCATCAAAACCATTATTTGAATAAACGTGTCGTTCCTCTGCAATATGTCTTGCTTTTCTGTTAAAAAAGAAACTTTGAAATACATGAACGGCGATAGAACTCTTATCATCTTTGAGATAAACTATTTTGGTAAAATTCAATATATGACTGTTAGGATGAGTGTTGTTAGAGGAGAGAGGCAAAGCTTCAGTAAATCAGTAAATGTCACGGTGCTGTGAATAAGAAAAACAGAGCGAGAAAGGCCAATGGGAACAACATCTTTAGTCTGATAGATGAGCGTCTGCGTGAGTTTGTGTATAGACCCAGCTCCCGAATCAATACAATACATTATACTGGGTATCACAGGGTTTTTTAACCAAATGTAATAAATGAAACAAAAATTTATATATAAACAAACAATGGGATTCATAACCCAAATATTATGAATTGTAGATATAATATATATTATATTTGGAAAAATTATATTTATATAGGCCTAATATTGACAACACAGTAAAAAAAATTAATAGCATTCTGTTTTTGTACATACATGCTAAAAAAAATGCTGGGGGTTTTTCATCTCAGAATTGGGTCAAAAAGGGGAAAATCCAGTTTTAAAATTAACCTAGTATTTTTTTTGACCCAACAATAGGAACATATGTAAGAGAGAGATGATCCATTTTTGAAGAAGTTTGAATGTGAATGTATTTAAAAAAACCTAATGTGAACTTGCAATTGGCTATACTCTGCTGGCAGCGCAAACCGCCGTAAATACTAACGCTGCGGACGTGAAAGACTCACACGAATGTTGAAACTGTCCGTCTAGTGCGTGTTTACATAGAGAAAGTGCTGCGGGATGGAAAATCCTGTCTTTATGAATGGCCGGAATCATTCTCCATATCAACGTCACGTCCCCACCACCATCCTCCGACAACTCTTTCAAACTTTATTTAAAATGTACTCCGTTAATGATTCGTTGCCTAGGTTTTAAGAGATGTTGCATTATTTGTGAGCTTTATATGTGCGATGACGTCTTAAGTCCCCGCCAAAGGAAGTAGTCACTTTTAACAACTTGTTAGCAAACGCCGTTTTAAAGACACAATAAGGCTTTAAAAAAAAATCACACATGCAGGATATAATTGGTGTTTAATGTCATAGAATAACCAAATTTACCAAACGATTCACCAAAAACCCATTAAAAAAAACTCATACTTTGGAGCGATGGTCCTAAAATGCTCACTCGCTTCCGACTTTTGCATACAAAAATACGTCATCTCTGAGCCATCCTATTGCGTGAGGATATTGTGTTCTCGAGACACCAGTCGGATCTCGCAAAATCTCGTGCCGGGAGACCTCGTCACACCCCTAATGTTTAGCTATATACCAAAGGTCTCTGTGTGTATGTGTGTGTGTGTGTGTGCGCATGCTGTCCTCAATCTGGCAACTGTGGTTATTTCCTTCCCTGTGTTGCCAGTTTTCCTGTTCTAATCCGACACACACTTTTTCAACAACTGGCTATCGCCATCCCGTACGCACATACACCTCATTTATCCACAGACACGCTTACACACAAACTCTCCATGTGTTCAGGCCTCTGCGGAGCATTTGCTACCAGCGCTGATAATGAGAGATGCTGCACCAGCAACCGATTAATAACAGAGACAAAAGAAAACAAGAAAAAGCCTTTTAATATTCCTGCAGATGCTGAGAAGATCAGATAGACTTAACACTCACAACCACACGCCGTATGATGATCAAACTATACGACAAATGCAATGAAACTGAATCCAAACAAAGGAGAGTTTGTGTGCCTATCATTGTACATTTGTGAGACAAATACATTTCAGCTCAGCTCAACAATTGTGTATTAATTCAGTGTCAGAACTTGGTTAAATGAACCCATCTCCACCACCAGCCCTTGTACCACAAGCGCATTTTACACTTTGCAAAATGTTTGTTTTGCATTAAGTTCTTACCTTGAGGAGAAGAGATTCAATGTCTGGTTTTGAGGTCCATCGTAGCCGGCGAGCTGCCTGTCACATTGCTCCTTCAAGTCTTAAACCTTCTGTATCACTCTCTCGCTTTATCTGATCCTTTTAAGAAAACTGCTGAAATGATGGGCTCGTTTCTTTTTACTTTTCTCTTACTTGTCTGTCCGTCGCCTCTCCAGATTGAATCTAGGAATAAAAAGGTGCAGAACTGAAACCTAAAGAGAGAGAGGGAGAGAGTCAGGTTAGATGTTTATGAAGGTAATTACCTGTCTTTCTTTACACAAGACGATGAAATTAGAATATAAAGCGATTCTGGATCCTCTGTTTCCTGATTTGATTCAAACGAACCAGACGTAAGAGATTTTTTAAAATTAAAACAGCTCTCATCATCGCCACACATTGGAACGCCTGGAGCCCAGAACGTAAAGGTAGAGATGCTTTCAGTGTGTAATATAATCCCAGCAGCCCCTCGGGGTCACCATACATACATTTAATTACGACAGTAAGAGATCGGATGCAAGGGGATTTGATAAACTAAAGAAACCGGAAAAGTCAGATAGCGAGTAAAAAGTGGATGAACAGACAGAAATATATTACATCTTTCGGAAAAAAGATGCAAGTAGAATCCCCCACGCCTGTGCATGCCAAGCTGTTTCTATGGCGACCATCTAGTCTAGCAACCAGATTGAGCTGGGGTTACTATGTGGGTTACCACGTTTGTTGTCTCCCACGTGCATGGAATTGTGGGTAAAGTGGCCACATTTCAATGTCAGTGAGCCAATAACCCTGACAGGTGCCAGATTATGCCTTTTTTCTAACTTTATAAAAGTAAAAAGAGAGACTTTTCGATTATTTCTCCTAGATGTCATTTAGATTGTAAACTTTTGCTTAAATCTCCCGAGAACAAGACCCGCATTCGTGTTTAAGAAGAGATCTGAACGTCACAAACATAAATTTGATGTCATCAATCATTCATATCTCAGTGTGCAAAGATCGGCGTTCTTGTATCTGACAAAAAGAGCAGATCTCAGACGACGGCGATGCCCTGCCTGTGAACTTCGGATGTGGCTTTTGAAGCAGTTAAGATTCATCTCTCGGCATCGAGAAGCCGAACACTGGAGAGAATGAATCCTGCGCTGAGTGAAGGCAGGCAGAACTTCTGTGAGATACAGGGTAGGGGTGAAATGACTGATGGTTTTCATCACAGCCAGAATGTTTAAAGACAGCATCTGGTGTCAAGTGTAGTAGCATTATACAGACGCTCTTTCTTGATAAGAAACACCCTGCCAAAATGAATTGCTTAGTACAAATCTCTGGACAGTGATCATTCTTATAAAGAAGCTAAAAGACATAAGACTGAACATCTTGTTTTCTGAATCAAAGTGAGTTGATAAGATATATGCTATGTGGGGTAAGAAAAATAATACTGTTTTCCCTTTGAGTTATGTTTATTGTTCGTACACCATTGGCAGATATTTTGTCTTGTTTTAATCGTAACATTTTTCAGATATCTAATATCTTAACTCACTTCACTTCTCAAGTAAATGTATCATCATTAAACAATGTTTACATATTTCTCCTGGAAAACAAGACAACAGTACAAAGTAAAAAATACATTTTACCAATGTAAAACAAAATGTTAACAGCCACGATTGTTACATTTTGCAAAGAAACACGATCAGATCTGAGATGTAAACAGCCGTTACAAATACAGATAATTATGATACGCAAAAAGAGAACAAAAGTACGAAAAAGACAAAGCACGCAAATCAAAATGTTTGAAGGAAACTTATGACGCCATATAGTGTTGAAACGGCATGAGCCGTGGGTTCAGAAGAAAAAAATACTACCAAACCTAGTCCACAAGTCATCTCCTGGTCTCTCAATAAATCACAAAGACACGTCTACATCAAACTGTTAAATCCAAACAGGTTTTATTTCTGTACTTGTGCCGTTTGTCCACCTGTTTGTCCACCCGCTTCTTAACAACAGACTCTTAAGTGTTGGCTAAGGGTTTATATATAAAAGGATCAACAAACCACCATTACAGCAGCGCTCCTGTACTCAACAAAGCCGCTTTAAATCAAATTTTGGTTATGTGAAGTCTTCTGGGCCGTGCGTAAGGGTTTAAAGGTGATTTAGGATGTGACTCATAAAAATCATACCCATATAAATCTGTCTTCACCAAAGAACGTTCCCGGTTCAACGATCCATGCACAACATGTGTGACTTGCTTTCAGTCACCATCCGAAATCATTTTAGACTCCTTCAGTCTGCAAAAAATCTAAATAGTTTTTATTTATCTGCCTTTATTTAGCCATTACGTACAATCTTAAAGAGAGCACAGGAGTCAGGACTATCGATACACAGCGAACTTGGCTTCATACAAACAGTGGAAGTACAAACTATTGTCCGTGGTAAATAAAAGCAAGCCATAAATACTGGATAAAGTAACTATTGAGAACCAGAAGATGCACGGAAGTCATTTTACATGGAGAAACAGAATGGATTCAATGACAGGACACAGAGAGTTAAGTTGTTCCCTGATGGGAGCGCTCGAAATATCACATCTAACCGTGTGTCAATTTCTGCCCGAAGAAGCTAATGATGGCCTGAATTCAGTGCCCTGATTTACTGTCACATAAACAAGGGCAATGTTTCAATTATTCATGCCAATAGCCTAATTTTCCACTTTCAATATCACGCATTACAGAACAAACACAAACAGACAAAAGTGCCAAGATAAGAGAAATGCAAACAGAAATGTCTGTGCTATGTTGCTCAATGTTTACTTTCCACCTCAGCGTATTTTCTTTCCCTGGCGTGTTTCCCTCCGAGCGGGCATGTGTTTCCCGTCAGTGAAATATCAGGTTATAAAAGCATATCTCTGGAGCTCTGACTGTGATGATAGAACTGTGTTCTGATCATGTATCATAGAGGCGGAGGACTGGTGGACAGACAGAGCCGGAGTTCTGCTCCGGCTGGCAGATGTGGTCATTACTGAATATTGTGTGTCAGACAAACGATCTTTGATGACACACAATCTTTGTGAGAGAGGACAGGCCGGAATGATATGACACTAATCTGATGTTAGATCATAAAATAAAATAATCTAAATGCAAGAATAATTCATTACTTTTCAACATGCCAGCAATAAAATGAAGCAAAAGAAAGTAAAATCAAATAAAAATGTAAACAAACAAATAAAAAATAAATGCAAGTAAAATAAACATTCAAACATGCAAGCAAGAGTTGCAATATTTTACAAAACGTGTCAAAATAGTTGTGTCTTGTGCAAAATACATTTCTCGTCATGAGGACCAAAGTATATTTTGTCATAAAAATGTGAATACAGAAGGTAGTTTTAGCATATTTTATGGCCACTGACAGGTTTAGCAAAAGGTTATTTTTGGACTCTGGATACATAACTTTATATTTTGAGGTTGACGCTCGGTTGTAAATCAATAAAAAAGCTTCTGTGTTTGTTGAGGACTACTTTAAAAATCTAAATTGGTCAATACTGCAGTCCGTCCGGGAGTCCCAGCACACCCTGAACGTTCCGCTCACTTCCTCCGTCTCACTCTCCAGCGATTCCTCTTCCTTTCTCTGTCTTTCCTCCGCTCTTCCTCTCAGATGAGGGCTGGTCGTGTTCCACATAAACAGGGCGAGTGGAAGAAAGGACTGCATTGTGTCTGCTGCACCTGGGCCTGTGTGGACCGCGCGGGGGGTTTGGACTCTGGGTTCGGTCCAACCTCAGAGTCAGAGTGTCGCGAAACGAAAAGCCACCAGAATCTTTTTGATAAAACATCCCACATCTGTTCTGAAAGCCAGGATGTCTTACGAATGATGGAAACTAAAATTGAAAATGCTGCCAAGATTTACTTGCTCGTTTGCCAAGGCTGTTTCATTTTCATTCTTCAGTGGAACACAAAAGGAGTTATTGCAAAATGTATCTTTTCTTTGCTGTTCCACAGAAGAAAGTCATATGTATTTAAAACGTGATAAACTTTAGCAGTAAAATATAACTATTTTGGTGAACTTTTCCTTTAACAGTCACAAAGTTTTGCGTTGCGGATGCACAGCCAGAGGTTCAGATCTCCGCTGGTACATTCGCTGCGGTGCGATCACGCTGCACTGCGGTGTGTACCAGGGTGAGCGGGGTGAAATACTGCGTCTCATTAATCACCTGCAGTCTGTATCCTGCAGAGTTTGTATTTTAGGTGAAGCTAAAAATAGATATCCTTGGCAAACGGTGAGAGAACACACACACCTGTCACCTATGATTCATTTCATTGCGTACACACACAGAGGGACACGGACACAAGACATCACCAAACATCAGAGGTCCAAAATTCACACTCATTAAAAACCAAATGAGAATATATTTCCCTTCTTGAGTATCTCAACCATTTGATCCTTGTAAGATTACAATGGCTTTGTCTTTCCATTTGCTGGCTTTTTCTTTCAGATGTAAAAAACTGCGAGGAAATCAGATTAGATTGATAAAAACAAACTGTGACACAAATGTTTTGTTTGTCCCAACTTGTCAAGGCAAACAAATAATTATTTAAAAATAATTTAAAAAAATCATTCTGTGTTTATTATAAACCACAATACAGGAAACCGCACAAAACAACCGCACGACAGAAACCTCTGGTTGCCATCTGCACACCTTATCTCTTCCTTTTCCCTCTTTCTTTTTAACTTTATCAGTCAGTCCTGTTCAGTCATGTCAAAAGTGTTAGCAGCCACAAACACCGACCAGGTTTCTCCTGAACGCTGCAAGGATTTATTTTTGAGAGGGAGATGCCTTCTGTTATTGAGAAAGAAAGATTTATCCTCTAGACACTAAACCAACCAATCAAAGTCTTCAAAAGACTGTGTCATACATAGCAAAGGGGTCAGCCCCGCCTTCTAGCTAAGATACAAGATTTCGTCTTTTCCTTTCTAAACAAAGCTCTTAGATTGGTCCTGAATCGCTTTAAAGCGAAGACACCTATGTAGACGTTTTAAAGCTAGGTTAAGAGAGCTTTCTGAGTTTAAAAGCTTTAATAATATGGGCCAAGGCTTCACATTTCAGCCTGATCTTGTTTGGACACGAATAAAAACACCAGAAACAGAGAAAACTGTGTCGTTCTTTAGAACGCAAAACAAAAGAGTAAAATAGAAACTAAAACAAAGAGAGGTCATGGGCCTATTCTGAGTTCTTACTCCTTTCATTATTCAGTCATGCATTTAAAAAACTAAAATGACATTTATTGTATTATAACTGGAGAGCTTTGCCTTAACAAAGCAAGTTACTTCACATACGTTAAGATGATCTGAGCTTGACTTCAGTATTGAAATATAAACATTCTTTGGAGATCAATTCTGAGACCGCTGAAGCAAACCAAGTGTCACGTAGAGGCATACAGAAGCTTATAGACAGAAAATGTACCATGTAAGTGTGAAATGTGTTTATTTGCCGTCACAACACACCGTATGCTGTCAAGCAGATTAGAGTTTATTTGCATACAGATCACAAAAAACATGTACTGGTTGATCCATAAAGTGACCACCTGAAAGCCCTTCACTAAAACCCTTCTCCAAGCGTTACAAAGACAGTAAAAGTCTCTGATTCTCAGATCAGTCATCGTCTAAACGGACCCAATGTTCAAAAACGGAAGGAAAGGAGACTCATGGCATCACTTCCTATGAACGAGCTAGCGTTTGTGGTCAAACAGAAGACCGTATCAAATTAGCTGTGAAATGATTCACACATATAAACCACCAACCACATGCAAAACAACGTGACAGAAAGAAATTAATAAATAATAATAAAAAAAGAAAAAGCGTTGGTTTGTTTTCTTCCCCACATATCTCTTTCCTATAGTGTGTCATCAGGACAAAGGCCTTGCTGACACATAATCACATTTGAAAGACTCATGGAGAAGGACCGGTTGCCGTGGCTACGTCTTGGTCATGTGATGAGAACAGGAAGGGACACTGAAAGGTATAAATATATTAAGCTACAGTATGTTAATTTTTTGTCTCGCTATGTGTTTGGTCTGTCGCTGGATTTTAATAAAGGAGTTGACTAGTTTATACGGACAAATAAATATTAAACATTAAATTCAGAATAATGTGGCAGGGTCAATGGGAATAAAGGTGGTTTTATTCCTTAAAAAAAACTTTCCCGGTGCAGCTGCGTGTGGTTAACTGCCAGGAATGAGAGGAGAGAGGAGGAGACGAGGCGAGAAGAGACATGAAGAGAAACAACCTTCTAAAGCTTTGTGCCTTCCTTAATAAAAGACAACACCGTTTTAAACCTCCTCTCAAAACTTTAAAGAACAAATTACGTAAATTAAAACAATGCCATTATTTAGTCACCCTCATTTTACTTTTGACAAATGTTTAATTTTTGTCTGTTTTATAACATATGTTCTTTAAACGTGTATCCTGGGAACCGTGCAAAAGTATTGTGTGCATGCATGCAAACTTACACCACGTGTATCACCTTCATCAACCTCTCTCTCTCTCTCTATTTCTCTATTTCTTTCTCCAAACCTCTCTATCACCCCTTCTCATCTCAATGGGGGTCTATAACTGTTAAGTGGTGATCTCTTGCTTATCTGGTTGGCATGGAGACAAAAAACAGACCTGTATATACACTCTACGGCAGGCTCTTGACCCATGCGTGTTCACTTGCAGCATAGCAACGCAAATGGCAAAGCATAACACAGCACTATTGCTTCCCTTTAATATCACTCTTTCTCGCACATTTTAACCACACTTGAGTACTGCGAACCACTCCACTCTACAAAGGTTGCGTTAACTGAAAATTCTCCGTCATTGACAATTTTCTAGTACCAGTGACGGAAAAATCGGAATGCCGTCCGTCATTTTTACGGATTACAATGCGTTTGTATTACCCCTTTTTGTCAAGATGGTAGCATCCGATGGTAACGAACTATTTATAAATATTTATAATATATTCAGATTTATTTATGTTTAAATCTAATTGAAATGATTTGTAAAAGCTTGTAAAAAAAATGTAAATACTGTATAAGCATGTATGCGTATGTGTTTATAATACAAAATTAATATTCGCACTACACAGATATATATTATGCAAAAAACTATTTTAATTGTGGACACGATTAATGGCGATTAACAAATCCCAACACATCTAACAAATCCCTGCAACAGCAAGCAACACAGACTTCACGGTCCAAAAAAAACAGACCCAGATTTACATTTTTGAAGCCCAAGAGAAACGAGTTAAAGGCGCAGTTTGTAAAATCCGCCGCTAGAGGGTGCACATTCAAAACAGATATGTTCACAATTTATTCAAACAATAAGACTTGTTGATCAATATAATAATCATGCATTTTCTGTCAGTAAAGGAATATAAACAGTTGCTCACCTGTCTAGTAAAACACATGCAAGATCAGCGTCTCTGTCAAATAAAAAACGTCTTTGTTGGCGGATCCAGCCGCAGACAGTAAAGAATAATTGTACTCCATAACAACTGTGCAAAACAAGATAGTTCCTTGACAGACGCTACAAACTAATCTAACCGAGGGTACACCAGAGACTGTGTTATAAGGGAGATGCAAGGTCTGAAGAAAGTAATGGCTGACACGAATCTTGTGAGGCACATCAACCAAACTTATAACAGCCCCTAGTCTCCTCTCCTGCATTCCGATGACGGTTGCAGGCTTTCCATCCAGTGTCTTTGTCAATGCAGATATGACGCCATTGACAGGCAACTGCCAGACAGAGCCTGTGACACTTGTTAAAATGACAATTTTCTCATGATTTACAAATATTTGGAAACCTTATGTACTCAAATGAACAACATATATAACATTGGCCGAGTGATTATGGATATTTTACTGCAAAAAAAGTTACAAACTGCATCTTTAATCCATAACAGTATTGTTTGTTCTGTTACATTCTTTGCCCATAGGCCTGATTTAAAAATCTCAAACTGGATAAATGTGTTCCTCCAGCCGATGGTTGTTTTTGTTCCGTTCATATTTCCTTCATCCTGGAACTACACTTCCTCCTTCAGACCCGGTCAGAAGTTTATCTGATGGTGTGCTCTGAATCACAGGCGAAGTTGAAATCCAACGGTGTGCACTCAAGCAGCCCCTCATGCAAATGCAAGCAGTCAATCGAAACACAAGATAATTGCATTCTTCAACCGCTCGTCTGCATGTTTATTATACGCTTGATTTGACCATGTTCCACGCTTAAATCACATTTAGTAAACCTTCAGAGCAACTGCAGTGTACTACGGTGCTGAGATGACCTGAGCTGCCTGCGTGTCGGGTGTGATGTACTGGATTATCCCACGAAAGCAATTTACATGTGGGATCAAAACAGTCGTTCTCTCATCTTTATCTCAAAAAGGTTTAGGCTTCTGTAAGTATATCACAGAGTGCTGATGCCAGTAAGCTTTGCTTAAGTAAGCTTTACACTAACGTTATTGTACACGCTGTATTTGTCATGTAAATAATGTACTAGAGAGTTAAATGCGCCCTCATTTATAAGTTGATTTGTCCAAAACAATCCTTTTGTCCTTTGTAATGCAAATAATAATGTACTGCATTTTTCCTTTTGAGCAACAGGCCACTCACAAAAGCCTTTAAACACAAACATAAACTCCTGTCTTCACATTCACATTTATGCATTTGGCAGATGCTTTTATTCAAAGCGATTAACATTGCATTATAATATACATTTGTTTCTAAATTTGTGCAATCCCTGGAATCGAACCCATGACCTTGGTGTTGATAGCACCATAGTCTAACCACGTGAAAGCTATCACACAACAGGTGAATGCTAAGAGAGACGCAATGTGGTCGAAACGCTCTAAATGAATCTTGATGTATGTCGAATTCACATTTAACGGCAATAAAAAATAAATGCATTAGCATTAAAAAGACTGATGAAACAAGTGGTATTATTTATATTCAGACTTCAGTATATTAATGTGTCAATCAAGTGTCAGCTTTTCTAAGACAAAACAAGAGGTATCCATCTCCTTTCGAGTGGGGGTCAGAAATGGATTAGGCATTCATTTATGCAGGAGCGGGATTATGGAAATCCTGAGTCTGCTCTGACGACAGTCACGGGAAAACGGCAGAAACAATGAGGATTTTTGTTGCGTTGCACTGACAGAAGCAGCCAAAACAATAGGACTCACATTCCTGACATGGTCAACAAAGATTAGAGGAGATGCAGGCGGAAAACAAGAGATTTCATTTATTCATCCAATACCACCGAACCAGAAGCAATTCTGTAGATTATGACATCACGACCACCAATCAGCGGCTGATATAATTCAATATAATATCACATGATATATTATGCAGTTGTATATAATTTTATACCTATTACATTACATTATAATAGAATGGAATACAACTGTACAGGCTATTGTAAATATGACAACAAAGGTTTAGCTTTTGAATGTCATGTAAAAATATGTAATATTATAGTGAAATAAGTCTGAAAGAGGGTTAGCCTTTCTTATTGGAATTGAACCATTCATACAGTGTGTGTGCATGTGTGTATGTATACGCAAAATAAAACCTGTTCCTGGTCTGTAAATGTAAACATTTCCCATTCAGTAACAAACCCATTTCGATGTCAGAATAGGCCCTTTATGCCTTTTAACATAAATGTGTTCTTGTGTTATTATATCTGCCTGTTTCCATCCATCCATTAATTCATTTAATCACTTATGATGTTCTGATGGTCTTCTCTTGTAAGCTTATTTTATGTTTTAATGAAACCCTTTCCTAATAACACTGCAACCAACTAACAGCCAATTAAAATGTGCCAAATACTGCAGAAACAGGTTTCATTAATGGGGAATTTTAATTGTGTTCTCTTCTCGCGTAAAAAATGTTGGGACGTGCCATTACCAGAGTTAGCCATTCTGTTCATATTGTGCTTGTACATAAACACAACACGCAATTAACCCAAAGCTGTTGTGGACATGGTCTGGTCTAACAAACTATTGCTGCTAAAACCCACACAGGTTCAAATAAAGGCTTATTTAAAAATGAACTTCAAGCGGCACGACGTAAAGTAATAAAGTTTTATAAATTTTGCGTATAATTGTGGTCCATTAACAAGTGACTGCTCGAAACAAGCTAGTGGCTTGCTAGACACTACTTACGCATTTGTCCACGACACTGTCATGCGGTTTCTACGTCAGGAAAGGCGGTGACAGAGGGTCACGCGGACATGACACCATTGACAGGCCACTGCACAGTCCTGTGTCTCTCCATTTGAGATATTGTATGTACTCATCTGAACAAAATATATAATACTGTGGCTCAGTGGTTTTTGGATATTTTGCGGCAAAAATTGTTACAAACTGTACCTTTAATACCTGCAAGTCATAACAAAACAGGGCCTGTAAAAACACAACTTCAGCTAGATGAAATGAAAATGCAAAACCCTACATGCAATCACGCTGATAAATCTTCCATTAAGCTGAGAAAGAGGCATCTTATCTGAGTTCTTGCCCTCTGGGCCATGGAACAGAAACAGACTCTGATGTAATGTGATAGTAAGCATTGACCCACCCCTTTTTTGACCACGCTCTCTTCCTGCTTCAAATTCCGGATGTAAACACAAACTGACACAGAGCTGTCGTTATGTGTGTGTAAACATTAGCTCATGTTTTTAGGAGAAGGGGGAAGCAAAACAATAGCTTCCGATGCACTGGGCTGGCCGGCTGATCCACTGGACTGTGCAGAGGTGACAAAGTCATTTCAAAACCGATGAGCTTAAAAATGTCACACACACAGAAGATTGTGGACGATGATGCGGACGGTGCGCAAATGCGGACGGAGGGACCATACTTTGGCCTTAAGCCAATGAAAATGCTACAAACGAGATACCGGAAGGTACAAGATTCAGATGGTTAGCATAACCAACAAGTCCATGTAGGTAGATGCTATAACTATGCCAAACCCTCTTTCTCTACCGACAGTCTTTTAAAATATTAATCACAAATACAACAGTATATTTTAGCGTTTAGCAATTACTGTTGTGTTTTTACTGTTGTTTGGCCTTTTAAAATCTCATGAAACTCACCAGTGAGGGACCAAAGTGTTAATTTATCCCAGCTCGGATCAGCCAGCATTAGGTCTATTGGACCTGTAATGTATTATAATGCAAATCAGGGTCAAAAATCACATGTGCTTGATTTGATTTAGTTGCCCATGACTGTCAACAAGTGCACAGACAGCAGAAACAGAAGAGGACACGCATCACTGGGTTATCATTTGTGCTGAAGTTTTACAAATATGAAAATTAGATCAGGATTTATCTAAGACCGTAGACAGTTTAACCTTTTTTCATTAACCATGTCTAAAATCTAGAAAATAAAATAAAGGCTTACATCATAATAATAATATGACTCAAAATATATCTGTGTCACACTGTGCAGCAAACACTTAAAGTCCAAATAAATGTGACATTGACATTTAGTCTGTTAAACTAGCCATCACACTTCTGAAACATCCTGTATGAAATGCTTCGGGTGGGTAAAATTGCACTAAATGGATCAATGATCTTCATCATGGGTCGCTGATGTGCTTCGAAATTAAATCACTTTGAAAGGTTTTTAACATCTCTAAAAGCCGTCTGCTCTATCAGAGAGGAAGAACCGAGATGTTTTCAAACCACAGATTTACTATGAATCTTCTCGAATTGAATTACAATGGCTGTAACTTTGCATGCCAGTTCAGATGCAGAGTGTTTATAGAGCAGATCGATACCTGTGAAGAAAGCAGTGACTGGGTTCAACTAAACGTCTCTGCAGTGTTATAGATGGCTGCCTATGAAAAGAACCTTAAATGGTAACAGAGACAACAAGACAGAACAAACATCAACAAATACAATCTACAGTTTAATCATGTCGATAGATTCATTGTGAATGAGATTTTATTCTAACAGTGAGAGGAGATCTATATATTTTTTTACTTCTTTGGCATAATATTTATTTAATAAACAAATTATAGATGTTCTCCCAGAGCAATCCAGGTTTTCTCAATAGCCACAAGTCAGGTCTCAAGACAGCAGTTGGCTTCAATTAATATGCTTTTGTTTATGCTCATTCATAAATATCTTTATACTACATCAACAATGTTTTGCTAAAAGTAAAACAGTAAGTGAATGAGCATGACAGAAAGACAGTACTGTACTGGATTTTAACTGTGAGCAGCGTGAAGCAAAAGTGGTATAACCAGAGGAAATTATTCATAATTTATCGGCCCTTCATTTTATTATCGACCAATACCAATAACATTAAAAAGGACCATTTCCCGCCTGATACCGATATGGCTGATCACTTATCGTGCATCCCTAGTTTTAGACATTATGGTGATCTTTTCTTTAACTCCAACAAGACTTTCTCTTCAGTTTTGTCTACTTAGAATTACAATTTAAGGAGATTTAAGCAATAGCCTAAATTTTTATTCAGCGCTAAATCTAATTTCTATCTTCGTGAAACGATTTGTGATTTTATTTTCCTGTGGGGAGTCCTGGCTGACTTCAGCTTTGAGACACGCTGTGCTAAACCCACGCAAATAAAAGCCTCTCTTACGATTCTTCTTCATCTTGTGGGAATCAAATCTGGCAGCCGCACCTCTGGGTTCAAACTATTCATCTCTATTTGTGGGAAACAGGATTGGTCTGAAATGAACAGCAACATCCACTTCAATCAGCTCAACACTGTGCTGAGAAACAATAAGCAACAACTCCACTTGTGTGGGCTCATTTAGTTTGGCTCATAGTGGGCAGAAAATTACACCTCAAACTGTTGTTAAAGTAATGACGGTACTTCAGGAGGCCTGAAGAAGACACACCCCGTGGGTTTCTTAATCTCAGATGCGGAAATGACATCTTATAGCGTCACGAGTAACAACAATTGAACAGAAATGACCTTGAGTATAAAAAAAGAAATGAAAACACACCGACTACAAAAACACATCTGGAAGAAGTCTGCAATCAACTTGGAGCCCACTGACCATCATCTGGTTGACGTCTGGAAAGCATTGACTTAAAGCTTGTTGATGGTACTTGAAGTTGAAATGAAGAGACCATTCCAAATTTTCATATAATTTTTAGAGGTGTGACGAGACACTTATCTCACGAGAATTAGACGAGACAAGAGTTTTAGACTTTTTTAAAGGAATCCTCAATGATGAAATGTATCTTATTCACCTTAAACATATAATGCAAAATATTGTTGGCATTATTAAATCAACCTTCAAATTATTTTTTTGTTTTAATGAATTATGTTATGCAGTAATTAACAATATCTGAACACTGCTAAATGTTTTGTCACAAACTAAACCAACTGGTAGCGATTGCACAAAACGTATGCTTTGTTTTCTTAGCCGCTTTTAGTAAAGAGCTGTGTTTGTTTTCTTTATATGCTTTTTGCAAAGTGCTCATGTTAGCAGAGGTGGTGATAATATCAGACTGTCAATCCTCCTTCCTGCACTGAGTGAACCCCTTAAAGCCTTCAGAGAAACAGTTAAAACTACATGAACACATTATGTTGTATGCTGCTAACATTGCACATATGTAAGAGATAGATGATCCTTTTTTGAAGAGGTTTGTGAATGTATTTAAAATAACGTGATGTGAACTTGCAAGTGCTATACTGAACTTGTGGTACAGTCCGCTGCTGTTCGACCGCAAGCTTCGTGAATGAACAATCTCAATGCACTGCTGCCGTGTTCTGTACAGTAATGAAAACAGGTCGCACCACAGTAAAATGTGCATTCACATAAATGCCCTCAAATATATTTTGAGGTCGCACAGGTTAAATATAGGGAGCATATGCAATTTCGAGCCCAGCACTTCATCATGCCAATTGACAATCTGACAATCTCAGCTCAGGCAATTCGATAACCAACTAAGAGCAAAGACGGACTACTTGTCACATTAATGCTAAATCGCAGTACTTACTATTTAATGCTAAACTTACATCACATGACAGCACTTTGAAGTTATAGCTGCACTCAGTGACATTATGCCATTACTATTTTTCCTGCTTATAACATTCCTCTGTTGTCTGATATCGATCACAAAATAAGACAAAATTCGACCTAAATAGTACCTTAATCACAACTAATAAGCCCCCTACTATTTTTCATAAACATTTACTCAGTAAGTTTAAATCAAAGTCACTGAGTGCAGCTGTGACACGTCAGAGGGGACCTGGCCCTCCCGGCTGAGTGTGGTTTCTGCCAAGGTTTTTTTTCTCCATTTACTTATCATTGGAGTTTGGGTTCCTCGCCACAGGGCCTTGCTCACCGGGAGATTGCTATTATTAGATATTATTTGCTAGAATGATCCTGCTTGTTCTATAAACACCATGCACTGTGCTTTGTTAAAACCCTTTTCTATGTTTTTCTGATTTTCTCCTGTAAAGCTGCTTTGGAACAATGCACATTTTGTGAAAAGCGCTATATACAGTAAATCAATTGATTTTAATTGAATTGAATTGAATTGTGTAAGGATATTGTGTTCTTGTGAGACCAATCAGATCTTGTCACACCCCTAATAATTTGCATGTCTATTGTGGTCATTTCAGTCTAGCGTCCGTAGAATTTCAACAAAATCAAACCTAAGGAGTCATCAAACAGCAATGTGAAAGACTGACAGCGTGACACATTAAAACTGTGATAAAAGTCCATAGTTACTAAACTTTTCCTAAATGCATGTACAAATATGACTGTTGTATTGCTTAAAAGTGAATATGAACTTGCAGTATTTGAGGTCTGAAAAAAGTTAGAATTTTACAGAAAAAAACTAACCTGTAAATATATATAAATATATATATATATAAATAAACTGGAAATGGTTTATTCATCTCTTTTCACAGCTGTATTTGTCAACTACCCATGTACATCTTCATTGTTACCTTGGAATTATTACTTTATAAAAATTATGTCTAAATGAACATATAACCATTAGCAATGCAAGGGTCTTTGGTTCAATTCCAAGGGAGCACATGTACTGATATATAGTCTAAAGTATACTTTGAAACTAGAAGTTTCTTTGGATAGTCATCTCCCGAATGCACAATTGTAAATGGTCGAACTCTAATCAGCAATTGTACACGTTCAGATAAAAAACAACAACATATTTAACTCCTAGAGAAAACCAGAACTACAGGGAAAAATCCCCACAGAAAAATCTCATGTTATTATAATTATCATACCGGGGGAGGGATCATGTTTACTGTGCCGGTGTTTATGTTTAGATCTTAAGAGATATTGGCAAAAGCAATGGAAGGATTGTGTTACCACGACTAGCTAAAGCTTTCATGTTTGACTAGTTTCACTAACACAAATAAAAAAATTGGGGGGGATTATGTGTATTTTTAAAGATCATAAGTTCCATGAATTACAACCACAATAATAACCAAACTATTCTGCAGGGCATCTGCAAAATCTAAATTAATGATCGCAAATGTTGTGATTCTGATCCAACACCACAAATCAACAAAGAGCCATTTTACAACTCAACACTTTGCTATTTTTCTTAGTCTAAAACCATTATGATAATGGGCAACATTCTAAAGACAAATAGCTTCAGGGAAGAAACTGCATTGCTTATATTAAGTTACCATTTAAATTAGTTTAATGGTAGATTTCATATGGTCAGTAAAAGGCAAAGAAAAACTGCTGCCTGGGCCAATTTAAAGAATCAATTTAATGAAAAATAAAAGTAGACTTCAATCAGATGTACATGGAATGGTTTAATATTTTTTAGCCTTCGGTCAGTAAAGAGATTCTGGGCTCTTAGCGGCTCTGACATGGAACAAACACTGAAAGAGTTGTCCTTTGAACTGTGAATTATTAGACTAGATGTGAACACGTTCAAGTGTAACACATCACATTTAAAGTGCCTCCAGGCAGCTGGAAGTATTAGAGATACATGGCATGTCTCTCTCAATCTCTCTCTCATTCTTGACTGAGCAAACTCAGTACATGCAGTCAAGGCAAACACTAGTTTTCTCCAAGATTTTACCCAGCGTTTTTCTCTATGCTTTACAACACAACCCCTTTGTATGGCTCTGAAAGCTACAGTACAGTGCTTCTGAAGCTCAGTGTTCGTGTGATAACCGGCTCAATTGTACAAACCCGTAGCGTCTGAGAGCAGAAAAGCGAGTGTTTCCTTGTTTCAGAGCTGTAAGGCTGAGATTTCAATGCATCGGAGATAATGCATCCTAATCATTCTATCAAATATCTTCTAACGTGAAAAAAGAGCATTTGTCCTACTATGGTAGTCAACGGTGTCTAAGAACTGTTTGGTTACAAGCATTCTTCAAAATATCTATCTATGTGTTCATCAGAACAAATACATGAATACAGATTTGGAACAACTTGAGGGTGAGTACTGAGCACATGACGAAGAACAGTTTTATTATCTTAGAGACCAGAAATGAGACTATTGCAGTGGATTCTACATTAGTTAATAGCTAAAGCATACAAATTATTTATGTTAACAAATCAAATTTTTAAGTCTGGCAATGATGAAACTGCTGAGTTTCGTCATGGAGGCGGGTGGAGGGTGAACGATCAGATATCATACCGGGTGAACGGTATCAGATTTTGGTATAATAACCTTAATAAAAATATCACGGTTTCACAGTATCGCGCTATTGATATTCCAATGCTAAAATGTGTTATTTCCAAATGTCTTCGTATACAAAAAAAAAACGTTTCAATGGAACAGTACATTTTATTTTAAACCAACAAGAATTAAAATTAAAATATTCTTTAAAAATATATATTTTGTTATATATATTAGACATAAACATCAAACATTGGATTACATGATTGAATGACTTATTTTTCTGTAAGCACAGTACGTACCTTAGAAACGGGATCACACAAAAGTCGTTTTGAAACTCCTTTTGAACCTCGGTATACCTTGAAACCGGTATCCGGTCCATGCCTAGTGGACGTTTTCTCTCACAGTATCAAAACACGAGCAAATAAAACCAGAATTTACCAACAGCGGAACTCGAACAAACACACAATTATTTCCTGGTGGATTTAAGGAAAACATGTGAAGAATAAATGTATGCATCCACGGTTCTACCAGACTTTGTGAAATATAATTCTTAAAATGTTTACCCTTATACACACACACTTGGAATTTGACAGTGTGTGTGTGTACAGACGGGTGGGTGGGTTTTTACTGTAAGAGAGAATTTGTAACATTTACTTTCAGTTCTGCTTCACTTAAAGACAACCAGAGAGAAGATGTCATAGTGCACTCCACCCTACACACATGCACACAAACACACATATTCATCAAAACACATCACACACAGGAAACTGGGGCACATATGTATAGGTGTTTTTGCTTTATAACACACAGATATACACACAAATATACTGGATGCTTCTTCGGAGCGGTGAGATCATCCGCAGATCACATTTCAAAGAACTAGCCTGCATCTTTGAGTCTGTCTGTCTCTTTCTATCTCTCTCTGGAGAGAGGTCAGGATAGCTGCACGGATCCTCCCAGAGAAATCTGTCTGTTCGCAAAAACCTGTTACATTTCTGACCCAAAACTGAGACACATGAACCAGGACTGTGAGACTGTAGAAATGTCTGCTACACTAAAGTAATAAAATAAGAAGACACATTTCATCTGAATGACTGCAAAAGCTCGGTCATGACCCACCTCCACCCTGAAGATTCAGAATTTAACTATAATAAAAACCACATGACTGATTTTGGTTTCAGTTCAAGTTGTGCTTAACACTAAAAGCCCTAAAATCAACTCAAAAGTAATCGAGTCAGAGAAATTAGAAGAGCTCAGAAATGTGCTGGGAAATGCATACTGTCTGCTCTTTATATTTCTGGGCAGCGGGTAATAATAATATGACATCATCAGCTCTTCCTCCATCAGCACAAATTCAATCCAGAGCTCCTTCCTCTCTGCTCACTTCACTAGCAGACGCAACCTGGGAGAATCGTTCACATCACTTCCTGTCGTGTTTTAAGAAATAATGCGGACACAAAAAAACAACCACAAAAAAGAAACGTTTCAAAAAGAAAACCACAAAAAAAAAATAGAAAACTGGTTCTTCTACACAGCTATGAGATTTACTGGAGAGCAGACTGAGGCAAGTTAATATGCATCTTATGGCTGGAATACAATACAAATCTGAAAAATGTTAAACTAGACATCATACACTTGCAGACTTTTTGAACGTTTCTGATAGAAACACACTAACTGATCAAATCTGCAGACTGTCACAGACTTTCTACAACAAGTCCAGACTGAAAATCTGTGCAAAAGCCTTGTAGTGTATTTTAGTCTCTTAGTCTCTCTGTTTCTCCCGATATAAATCCTCGGTTATCTCATGTGCGGTTTGAAATCTTAATGTTTTTGCAGCCAAATATTTCAAATCCAACTGTATCCTTATACGTCAATAAAACAACTTAGACCTCCGATTAAAGAACTCTGTGTGTATATTTTCTTCAAATACGAAGACCAAAGATTTTAAATGAAGTTGAAACGTCACTGAGCAAACCCAATGTTGCGCAAGAAAAGTGCAATGTAAGATGTAACTTCCTAAACACTGCAATGCGATACTAACACTTTATGTTTGCAAGAAAAATATTGTTTAAAAATAATTGTATAACACTATATTGATAACTAATGAACATATTTCACATTCTTCTGACAAAAAAAAAGTACTTTACTAGTTTTAACTAGTTCTGAACACAACAACACATATCCCAGCTAAAATTCACTGGTCTCTTTACTATCGGCATCAACCTAAAACTTTGACTACATGTACCATTTGAAGTATTGAAATCATTCTGTTATCTCAAACAATTACGAAATATCTATGTATCTATGATCTTCCGCGTGCTATCTCAGCCAATCCCAGAACCTTCACAGACACTCAAAACGAAACAATCCACATTGCTTTCGTAAGATTCACCTAATCACCCACTAACCGTTAAAACCACGGCTGATTCCACAGCTCAGATATTTCAGGAATTCCTGCATGTCCTCTGCTTCACCGTTGCTTCAGTGGATGTGCGCTTCTCATCTCCAGACGTGTCGAGGCAGGCTCAGAGAACGCGAGGAGCGTGGGGAAAGCACATGCAGGCGGCAGGTACAGCTCTGAGGATGTGTTTGAACAGCTGAGTTTGAGAGCCCATCATGCAACCACGTGCTACGTACACCTCGAGACTGTTCACCAAACGCTGCCACACCCTGTCAAACATGCAGCCCTGAATCCCACGCAGCGGATGGGCACCAGATGTGTAGCAGTTGAATCTTTATACTGCATTGTTACTGTAATGTCAAGTTATATAAATCAGTACACTAAATAAATCATTACTTATAGTTGTACATTTTGGACAAACATTTTAAAACCATTTATCATACGTCTGCAAGACATTAGACCTGCAGGACAACTGTTTTTGACACATCCAAATTCGACCTGAAGACCAGAATATCATAAAGATTTATGGAAAAAAACATCAGCATAAAATATTGTTTCTCAAGAGGGGATTTCCAATGTTATGGCAAATATTTAAGTCAATTTTTAACTCGATCCATACAGCCAACAGCACAACAAATTCGCTCTCATGTAACAACTTGCAAGAGATAAATGGATTACAGCTGAACATGATCCAATAACATAAAAGACCCACTACAACCGTACAGTATCATTAAAAATCAACATATAACGACAAAACCACAATGAATTCTATATGTTAATTCCTAAACAAATATTTAAACATCTCCATGAGTGGCAATCAGAATAGCATACCACGATATTAACAATAACTCTTCAAAAAGACAATTCATAATGGATATCAGTTAATTTTAAGGAGGATATGAATCCAAATGGTGCTTGGTAAGAGAGTGAAAGAAAGAGAGTATGAACCCACTTCTGGTTTTCCCGACAGGAAGTTGCCCGTCTGCCTGTCTCTACTTTCCTGCGTTTGAACATACAAGAATAGGAGAGCCGGGGTAAAGCTCTAATGAATTCATGCTCAAACAATGTCCTGGTTTTCTCCTGGGCTGCACACCAAGTGTATAGCGAATCAGGTCCCTGTTGCATTAATTTAAGAGCTGTGGCATTTATGAAAAATGTTTCCTCTCTATCTCAACTGAGAGAGCATCTGAACTACTTCAGCTTACCCATCATCGTTCTTGGGTTTGCAGTACTACGAGTGTCGTTGGTCCTTTTATTAAGTTACGTGTGATGTTACTTGTAAGTTGCTCTGGACAAAAGTGTCCGCCATCCTGTGATGTCAACAATTAAAGAGAAGAACATTTTAACAGATTTGTGAAAAGTATGCAATGGATCTGACATTGATTAGTCATGTACATTAGGTCAAAATGGAGTCATTTGTATGTATTAACTTTTAAACCTTGTTAGAGAAGAGAACGTGTTTCCTGTTTAATTATCTCAGCGGCTTAATTTTCTCACACATAAAAACAAACAAGCTTCAGTCTCACTAATGAGCAACTTTCTTCCACATCGATTTGCGCACATTTTCTTCAAAGCGCCAGACCTCTTCTGCCCCTAATGGATCTAACAAGTTCACAATCCGCAATGTTTTTGGACATATTAGCCCGAGCTTCCATCTATTACCTCCACATAAAAACATAAAAGATCTTCAAAGAGAAAGTGTCGAACGCAGTTACATCGACAAGAACACACGGCAGGAGTACAGTATAGTGTAGATGGAGCTATGCCCAACTACAAAATACTTTGAATGCAAACTCAAAGTTATTTTATAGACATAAAAGACAGTGCTTTATATCCAAGATGAAATACAAGACAAACTCTACAAACAGAACGGTGACATTCAAACCAAAGATAATTTGGACTACTGTACACTGTCATTTCCTTGCAAAATCTAAAAGATAAATTGACCGGCACGAATCAAGTATCTTCTTTCACACTTTCACAATCGCACTTTCTCTTCTGTATTTAAGTATTTAAAAAATATCATCAGGTTGACAGAATGTGTCTTTCCTCTCATAAATATTAAAATACGAGAAGCGAATTGAAATCTGCCTTTGTAGAAATGCATTGCTCCAAATGACTCAACATCTAGATCTTAGTTAAATTAAGGTATTTAACTTACTTTTATAAAAAAGCTTTAGAAAAACACACAACAGCACTGATATATTTCAGGATATGTCAGGGAAAGTTATTTTCAGTTAAGATGGCTCAAAAATTCATGTTTAGTCTAGGACTAGGACTAGTCTGTGAAATCGTGCCTATAAAACATATTATTCAAAACGTGCACATCTACAATGCTATAGTGTGGGACACTATAGTGCACAACTACAAAGCTATAGTGCGGGACACTATAGTGCACATCTACAATGCTATAGTGAGGGACACTATAGTGCACGTCTATAAAGCTATAGTGTGGGACACTATAGTGCACATCTACAAAGCTATAGTGCGGGACACTATAGTGCACATCTACAATGCTATAGTGTGGGACACTATAGTGCACGTCTATAAAGCTATAGTGTGGGACACTATAGTGCACGTCTACAAAGCTATAGTGCGGGACACTATAGTGCACGTCTATAAAGCTATAGTGTGGGACACTATAGTGCACGTCTACAAAGCTATAGTGTGGGACACTATAGTGCACATCTACAATGCTATAGTGAGGGACACTATAGTGCACGTCTATAAAGCTATAGTGCGGGACACTATAGTGCACATCTACAAAGCTATAGTGAGGGACACTTTAGTGCACATCTACAATGCTATAGTGAGGGACACTATAGTGCACGTCTATAAAGCTATAGTGTGGGACACTATAGTGCACATCTACAATGCTATAGTGCACATCTACAATGCTATAGTGAGGGACACTATAGTGCACGTCTATAAAGCTATAGTGTGGGACACTATAGTGCACATCTACAAAGCTATAGTGCGGGACACTATAGTGCACATCTACAAAGCTATAGTGAGGGACACTTTAGTGCACATCTACAATGCTATAGTGAGGGACACTATAGTGCACGTCTACAAAGCTATAGTGCGGGACACTATAGTGCACATCTACAATGCCATAGTGTGGGACACTATAGTGCACATCTACAATGCTATAGTGAGGGACACTATAGTGCACGTCTATAAAGCTATAGTGTGGGACGCTTTAGTGCACATCTACAATGCCATAGTGTGGGACATTAAAGTGCACATCTACAATGCCATAGTGCGGGACATTATAGTGTGCATCTACAAAGCTATAGTGTGGGACATTATAGTGCGCATCTACAATGCTATAGTGCGGGACACTACAGTGCACATCTACAATGCTATAGTGTGGGACATTAAAGTGCACATCTACAACAGTTGCAACCCTAAAGGCTTTCTAACTCGGACTCTTGCTGTGGTTTTGATTCTAGTTGGGTCTCTAGCTGTGGTTCTTGTTCTGTATTTCCCAAATATCTTATTCTGGTTCTGCTTTAAAAGACACCCACGCTCCCGGGGACCGCATACGTGACATTCCTCTCCTCCGCGTTTGCAGATCAGCGGGGATGAAGCTGAACGGTGATGCCCTACCTCACCCTGAACCCACCTCCTCGCTCCACTAACCCACATTACAGTTTCTCTACATTGAGCGACACGGGCAATCTTACATACGTTTATTATAAGCAGCATATATAATCTATATATATATATATATTTAAGAACGAGTAAAAAGAAACGTTCACGAAAGTCCCGATTATGTTTGAGTATATTCGAGCGTGTCACGCACACAAGCAGCCGCTCGCGCATTTTTACGCCCCTCCGGCGTACTATCAACAACACATTCCTACACATGTGCTCATTTTAGTTTAGGTGTTTAAAACCCAAGGGATTGAATGTAAATTAGTTCATAATTTCCTTACCGTAAAGACAAACGCGTGTTATCCAGCCGTACGGAGGTGTATTATCCAGTAACGTGACTGAAGCGGCTGTGCGCGAGCGGATCGCTGCTGTCTGAAGAGGGTTGACTCTGTCAGCGGCTCGCCCGGTTCTCCGGTGCTCTCCTTGGGCTGGGAGCCGCCTGGCGATCATTTCTGAAATTATTCGGAAGACTGTAGTCGAGCAGCGTTAAAACCTCCATTACTCGCCCGTACCTGTGTTGCCGAGACGTGACGTTCGTTCCACTACGGGGCGCTCAGCGGCCCAAAAGCAGAATCAACCGTTTAGTCGACTCGAATGTAAAGGCGTTTTGTGGCTTACTTCAAATATGTATAAACCGCGAAGTATAATCGTTTACATTGATTGTGTCACAGGAACAGTAATTAATATAAATAAATAAATGTATAAGGTAAAAAGTCTACAAAAAATGATATATTAATCTGTAACGGTTAATCACAGACAAACGTTTGATTGGTGCGTCCTCACTGCGCTGAGAAAAGTAACAAGTATCACGTGACCGATGTTTGCCTGTGCGTTGTTTTCGACTGTGTTCTGCACATTATTTACACTTCAATAATGACACTAGAAATTTCTACTAAACAAATAATAAAAAACAGTAAACAGTTCAAATAAGACAATTGCTATTTTGACCGACAAAGCATCGATTCAAGACAGCTTCCGGGCCACTAAGCACCGCCCATTTTGAAACGCGTTGTTCGTGCACGTTGCACTTCTACTTCCGTATTTCTGTGAGTTAAAAACATCTGCTCGGCACAGCAAGTTTAATGTTTCTGGTTTGTTTGTCAAATGCGGCTGAGCGTAATTAAAGTACCATCTGAAGACAAGTGGAGAACAAAAAACACAGCAGGAAAACACAAAACAAGACAAATAACATAGTTAAAAATAAATATATAATCTATTTAAGCGTAGAATTTTAAGATTAATGAAAGAATAACGTCATCTGTTGTTTAAAGCTTCATTTATCAATTACACTGTTGGATAAAAGTTGTTTGATATTTTGTAAAGTATTGTAAAATGTTGTTTGATGGGATGTTCCATTGTGACGACTTACCCTGTATAAAACAACTTGCCCCAGGGCGTGTGTGTGTGTGTGTGTGCGTGTGTGTGTGCGTGCGTGCGTGCGCGTGTCATGTTCCGGGTAATATGCTATCACCAATGGACTTTGTCCATCATGTAAGTGTGAAAGTACTGTATCATTCAGGTCATACATAGCAACATTTTCTTAATATTAAAACATGTATTCTGACCTATGTTCCTGACATAACCTGAAAAGCCTCAAATAACAATATACTGTAAGCTAAAGTTGGGTCCCCACACATTCCCACTTGTCCCTCCAAGAGAACAGTCCTTGTTTTCCGATCAAACCCACACCAGCTTTATGGTGTTTCAATCTCCAATGTAAACACCACCACAACACAAACAGCTGTCCCTGACTGCCGTGAGAATTGCTTTATCACTTTATTGTCCTCCTGGATGATGAATTTCATCATGAGCTCATCTGAGATCAGCTCCTCCCAACCAAGACCAAACCTTTACTGTTACAGGGATACGCCTGATACTGGTTTCAGATCAGTAACAAAGTACAGCCGTATCAGCTGTGTTTATTAGCCCGCTCCCTCAACCCCTGACCCCACCCCGAGCGCTCTTTTCCCTTCCACATCAGGAATCAAATGATATGTTTCAGTGTGCTTACCTAAAACATTTTCAGTGGGAAATATATTGGAAAGAATTTGAGCCAAGGACCCCAAAACACATTCTGACAGCGAAAAATGCCAGCCGTTGAGAAATTATTGCATTTCTTGTCGAGCGCGCTTTTAAGCGCAGCTGGTGTGGCTATACTGGGCTATGGGATGTCTACAGACTGGGCCAAATCCACCCTGGACTGCTCTTCAACTACTTCGGAGTATTTAAATGGGTCCTCGGCACTTGAAATTGGACTTTTCAATGGCACTGAGGTCAAAATCTCCTGCCCCAGGTTTGATACATTCGGAATACCTGTTGAAGGTAAGCGGGTTATTTAATTTTAAATGAGGGATTGCTTGACATGGTGTTCAAGGTGTTTCTGTCTTTTTAAGACACTTTCTGGTTGTAAAACATGAATGAAACTAGTTTAATGTCCTTAGAAAATTTGATGTACTAAACCTGTGTGAAAATTAGGGGAGCTGACTTCATATAAACTTAAAAAATGACTTATCAATAAAAATATAATTGGATATAATACAAGGTGAATGCAGTTTTGGGGAAAATGTTTAGTATATTTTTCATGTAATGACAACAAAAATGACCACAGAGATGCCCAAAGGTGTCCGAAAGGTCCAGAGGCTATTTGGTCTCACCAGATATGACATTAATCTAAATAGACATTAATCTAAAATAATAAATTACCACCAAACGCCAAGAGTTAAAAACTCTCTAAAGTAATCATTGAACTTTTTAAGGCTCGGCCTGGAAATGGCATGACAGGTTATGTTGCTGGAATGTGTCACATGTCATGTTATTTTATTACAAAATCAACATTGTAAATGTGTTTTTTGCCTATACTGTATTAGCATAGGAGGTTCTTCTCTTTTTCTGTTTGATTTTCAGTGTTTAAGCGTCTGGCAAAAATGGGTGGTGCCCCAATCGCATTGCATGGACTAGTGGTGGCACTTTTGGCATTTGCTCTTTTGGGGTCTGCAGGCAGTATTCTGGTCACACTCTACAACAGCTTCAGTAATCCATATCAGACATATATGGGACCAATAGGCCTGTACACATGCAGTGGATTCAGTGGTGAGATTATATAGAGTTTACTGGTATCATTTGCATAAACTGGGGTATAAATGCATAGTAAAATCCCTTGTTTTACATATATTCAATTTTTACAGGAATCACAAGCTATTATTAAAAAAATTCAAGTAAAATCTTCAAATTTTAAATGTGATATCATAATATGTATTAAAATAAATAATACATTTTATTCAGCCAGGACGGTTCCATTAAGGCGTATCAATCTCTTTTTCCAGTGAATCCTGGTCAGAAAATTGCAACAATGTATCAAATATATGCACAAAAAAAGTCACAGATTTGCAAATGTCTGATTTATGATCTGGAAATAATGTCACATTTTGAATTTTCTGTGTTCTGTTATTTCCAGATTTAAATAAGAAATGTTGCCTTATAGATTCAACTAAACTGTGTTCATTCTCTTTCTTCTCTCATCTAGCATGTGCGGCATTCCTGGCACTGATTCTGTATGTGTTGAACGTCTTCGTGGTTCAGATGTTTCAAACGCTGGTGTTAGCCGACAATGACCAAGTGAAGTTGAGGCATAACAAGACAGAACTTCAGGCCGGGTTCTTTCTTTTGATACCGTACATCATCACTAAACTGCTGGCAATCCTGGTTGTCTATCTTTACGCCCACGCTGCGTTTACACGGCGCCAACAGCAGGAGAAACCCACAGAAGATGCACCCAAAGACATCATGCTGTTCTAACTTAAGAACATTCCTGATGTATTCCACTCATTTTGTTCATCAATTGAAAACTGCCGCATTACTTTTGTTTGCTATGACAAATAATTCATTTATTGATTTATTTATATGTATGTTGGCTCCAAAAAGTATCTGGACATTTGAAGATGTGTAATTAAATTTGATAGAAAAGTATCAAACCAAAGATGTTTTGTTTGAAAGGTTTGTGAGAAATAAATGGCACAAAACGTTGGAAGCCACTGTACATCAATATATTTATATCTACATAGAAAAGTTTAGTTTATTGTAGGCCTACTGCATAAAGCAAAACAGCATTCAATATTATGTTTCATAAATGCCATTTGTCTTTTGCTTTTCTACTTAGAAGACAAAAAATTATGCTAAATTAGTTTTAATAGTACATTGTACTTTCTGTTAGGACTACAATTTTATAAATTTCTCTAATAATATTGAAGTTTTAAAACATGTACTGTAGACGTGAACCTTTTTATGAAACTTAGTCAATCTAAATACAAGAAATATCTCTCTTTGTCTGTTTTTATTTTAATTAAAAAGTCTATTTTATGCCATGAGCTACAAATAATATTGCCCAACAACTAATTACAATCTAATTAAGAAGTGTTCTGATTTTCAGAGCTAATCGACCACTGCCTGTTTGTTTTAGAGTGAAATATATGATGTAGATAATAAAGTTAATAATTTCATTATTATCAGTGTAATAAGCACACTGTTGTAATTTAATTCACTAGTAGAAAATTATAATTTAATAATATAGGAAATAATCAAAGCATTGTTCGCATTAGGAGCACGAGTTGTCCATTCTGGATTTATGAATATTTTCGATTAAATATTAAGACATTAACAGATGACCGTAGGGCTTCTGCCAGCAGGGGGCAGCAAATGTGTGTTCATTATAAAACTTCAGCTCTCTTCTGCCCCTGTAGGCAAAAAAAGTGGAATTCAGGTTTCAAGTTTGATCATTTGAAGATGTTAGTGACAACTTGTACACTGAAGTGCTTGATGTGAGGCTCAGGCATTTTACAGCACAACAATATATAATAAAATAGAAACAATATGTAAAAAAGAGCAAAGTAAAAGTAATATTCAGAAAAATAATCACACAATGACAAAAATTCACACTTACAAATTTGAATCAAGAGGACACTAATAACAACAGACAATCAAAGATATATCAGATGATTTGCTATTAAATTCATACCCGTTACTCAAGCCTTCACTCATATCATCTGTATTTAGTGGTGAATGGTGTCTGGTGGTGCCACCACGGTGAAATTAAAGGCTTATTTTCAAAACCCTTCTTAAAACTCTCAGAGACCTCCAATTTCCAAACAACAGTGGAATTTAAAAAAATCTGGTACTTATTTGGGATCTTTCAGATCATTCGCTTTTCCTTGGATTTTATGATAGCATCTGCCAAAGCAATTACCGACAAATATGTCAAATATGCAAAGTGCATTTTAAGGAATTCAGACAAAATGACTCACAAATCATAAGAAATTTAATCTGACGCCAAAGTCAAACGCAACCCAGCACTGAACCTGATTCAACACGTATAAAGCCCACATTAGACGTAAATGGTGTAAAGCTTTAAATACGATGCTATCGGCTGTCATCCCCCCATTAACACAATCTGTTGTTCCAAATCTTTGAGGTCACAGACCTCATCTTTTTAAGACCTCAAGCACATCTTGTATCGGTTCATGCTTCACTTTTCCTCTGATTATAAATACATTTATAACTTGATAACATGCACGACAAAGGTATTGAATACATCAGGTGTCATTTGACCCTCTTTGTAGGGATTATGTGGACGTCCACGCGTGACGTTTCTCCAATGCCCCACTTCATTGGAAATCTCTCTGAGGCGTTTGGTATGCAAACAGACTTTGAATTATATCAGGAATGGCGGATAATCTCTTCTCCTTTATTCAGCGCCCTTCTCAGCCCCTCTCTCGCTCTTCGGGCTGACTCCTGAGCCCGGGTCACTCAGAGGGTGCGAATGGATTAAGGGAAGACCCTCTGTAGTGGTGAAACACAATTCCTCCAAAACCTGTATCACACCACTCAAAGACACAAACACCTGTGCCTGCAGGGGAAATTCACACACACATGCACATACCCAAACCAACATGGTATAAACAGCTATGTGCTTCTGTTTATTTAAAACATGATGAGGAAAAGGGTTCAGACGAATGTCATAATCCAGCATCCTGAACCCGGGTGACTGCGATAGTGGGAACTACTGTGAAACAAGGATTTCTGTTCACACACCGGAGCAGAGACAGGCAGGAACCAGCGCTTATCACCGTCATTAATCTTAATTTGTCAGAAAGGGCAGAGCATGAAGGGGAGGAGAAAAGGAGGGAGAGAAGGACAGCCGAGGAGAAGGAATAATTACACCCTTGCTGTTCCATTATGGTGTCATTCTTCAGGTAAAATCAGATAAGATCGCACCTCCAGCTATTTCTTCACTAAGCCTGATGCTCTGTTTCTCAGTCTCACACACATTTAAACCTTCTGACAGGGACGATGGCTCTGCTCTGAAAATCGATGGACTCTTGCTCTCTATGGACTACATAGCAGCAGCTCCCTTATAAGATGACGAGATATTGATTTGAAACACATCTACATAGACACAAACTCAATTTTACATATAAGAGTAAGCGTGTAGCAAAAGGAACACATCTCACATAAAAAAGTATCATTTGTAGTAAAATGTAAAAATACTAAAGTGTTTTGGAAGCATATAATAGTAACTGTTATAGTATATACTACAAGTATATAGATTATAAATTCACATTAAGTGTAGAAATTTCTATTATATACTAGAGTATTCTACAGTTTACTATAGTAAATATTAAAGTGTACATATACAACACTAAATATTAAATAAATAAGTATTTTTAAATACTATTCAATATTGAATTAATATATACACAGATATGAAGAAATAAATAATAAGGTATTTGAATGACTTTTATGTATGTATTTTATAAAAGCTATTCAATGTTGAATTAATTAATATAAATACATACAAAAGTAAAATATTTTAATTATACAATTTTAGATGTATATTTTGTAAACACTATTAGACTACACACTACTAACAAATGTTTTTCTTAATGTTTTGTGAGTATCTTCAAATGCATCATTGCTATTATTTAAATTATTAATTTTGTTAACAACCTTTCATATGATGTCTTAAAATGCTGCCTATGTAGTGAGCTCACGAGGGTTAAAGATGTCTCCCTCGTGATGTGAGGAGCTGGAAGTTAACCTGTCTAAGTCCACCTATCCTCCGATCTTCACAGCACAACTCAGCGTATCTCCCCTCGTGATTATCTTACAATTCAGTGTGATAGAGTGCACAAAGCACCTGACCCTAGATCAGCATCGTGTGGCACAATAAGTCACGCTCGCAGCTTGTCTGGTGCAATCACAGGTTAATCTGTCCTGTTAAAGCCTGTTGTCCCCTTCGGCAGGCCAGCGAGCTGAGAGGACGCCACATTGACAGCTGCTGTGATTGATTTAGGATGCTGAGCCACTTTCTCTGTGTGACTGAACGTTTGAGGGATAAAAACCTCACTGGATACACACACAGGTTGCGGATCTTTATTATTTATTCATTAAGGGATGTTATGCATTCATGTATTTCTTTGGCCCGGGGCTTTGCTAATGAGAACTAACAGGTGAACACTAAATAGTCATAAACCTGTCGAGAGGCTAAAGGCAGTCAATCATTAAGGTGGATTTCACTTTTGCTTCTTATTACAGTATACTATCAAAAAATGGTGCTATATTAGCCGTAATCATAGGGGAACCTCTTTAAGTGCTATAAAGAACCATATCTCGGATCTTTAGAGGTTCTTCAGCTTTAGGGTGACTGAGTGCTATATAGAACCACTGAAGAACCATACTGCACCTGTTAAGCCCCTGTATGGTTCTTCTGTGTGTGGTTCTTAGAGCACCTCAGTCATCCCAAAGAACCGCCGAAGAACCTCTGAAGCACCAAGATATGGTTCTAGCACAGAAAGTGATTCCCCTATGATTACGAGCCGAAAAACACTTTAAGTGCTACATAGAGCCTTTTTCCCCAACAACACTGCGGTTATGTTTCATATAATGATCAAATAATTGGCAATGCTTTCAAAGGTATTCATTTATACTACCCGTGGGAAAATTAACCATGGTTTTACTACAAATAAAAGCAAAAATACTGTGATAATCACTCCACCAAAAAGCAAAGTCACTTCACTTTAACTGTGATAAAACCCAAGGTTAACTTACATAAGGGATGTTCTTTGAGCAGATTGATTATGATTTGTTTTACCATAATTTTACTACATACCATGGTAAAACTATGTTATTGTGCTGAGGCCACATTTATTTTGTGGTTGTATAGTTTTACCAGAAATTAAACCACAAAGTAATAGATATTGTTTTATTTTCATAAGGGTACTTAAAGTTCACCCCCAATTTTTGTATCATTTACTCACTTTCACGTCATTCAAAACACGTTTCACTTTCTTTGTTATGCAGAACACAAAAAAGACGATTTATTTGAAGAATGTTAACTTCGATTGTATGAATACAAAACCACAGAGACATTTATTCTTTTCTTCTCTTGTCTTCTTTTGTGTTCCACAAAAGAGTCACAAACAGGTTTTGAAAAAGAATGAGGCTGAATAACTGATGACAGAATATATATATATATTTACCCAATCATTAAACTACATATCCGATGGCTCAAAAATGTTGTTCTCGGTATTCTTGTATTTCCTGTACAGATCAAACAAAGAGATATTTACTTTTCTACAATGTACAAAGATAATAGCGATAAAGGACACGTTACAATCAGATGAAATGAAACTGTTGCTGTCCTCCACCATTTTGTCTTAATTCTCTTCAACTGACAGTGACCCAGCATCCACCATAATATTCAACCGCCCTTATATCCCCTCAAAACCCATAGTTCTGTGTGTGAACCAGATCTTTGCTCCTTTAAAGCTGTCACTATGATGGTAACTGAAGCTGTAGGTGATGGCTCTGTGTTGGAGATAAAAGCCGAGGTCGTCGCTGGAGCGAGACGCCGCTTTAGAGATCACAGAGCAGGCAGTGAAACTGACACGCTGATTCAGAGCCGGGCCGAGCCGCTCCGTCCCCACACGCAATATCTCCCAGATCTCAAAGCGTTTGTTGCATGGGCACACATATTTGGCACTAGGAGCGATATCACGGGGTCCATTTCAAATTCATTTCAGCCGCCAGGCATCTCTTCACACTTTTGCTGTGTGACGGCACAGGTGTCAGTTTGGTGAAATACTGTTGGTGAACGCTTCGGTCGGTCATGCCACATCTCAGGACTATAAAATCCATAAAACACATCAGTTTGACGTCTGAATCTGATGTCAGGTGTGATGGACTGTGGCTGTTCTCAGGGTTCTGCAGGTCTCACGTGAACAATATGTTCTCTATCACGGGTGCAAAGTGCTTTTTAGTGTTGGCTTTAGTGGAAGGCTGCGGAAGCTTTAAAGAAGTGTCTGGTTCAGAAGAGATGTCAACAATGTCACTAACTGAGCTCATATTGGTCAAGCCTGCAATCAACAGTCAATATAATTGAAGATCTCAATACGGACTACAAATTTCTCATCACATGAACTCAAATCCAGATGATTTCAGCTCTACAATCTATATTCTATATATATATATATATATATATATATATATATATATATATATCATTATATACCTCCATGCTCTTCATGTGTTTCAACAATTGCCTAATTTGCTTCAGTGCTTATTCCTTTAAAGCAATGTTAGAAGAAAGTCGGACTAAAGCTTAATCTGAAGAGCAGCGTGTACGATAAACTCTTACTATATGGTTAACCTCCCTTCAATTTATATGGCATCCTATAGGGGTGATTATTAAACCCTTCCAATATTGGAACACATAGGTTTACTTTCATATTTCACAACTAAAATCGAATCTAATCAAACAACATATATCATTGGAAAGGTCTAAGACTCTAGAAAACATGTTTGACAAGTGATGTACAAAATAATGTAGGAGTAGTGATTTATTCATTTATGATAAGAGTGAGCATAAACATTATAAAATGCTGCTAACCGTAAATTATGCAATATCATTCAGAATATAATTTTGCAATAGAGATCACTTAGCAAAAGTCATTTTCTCAAATGTCACTGAAATACTTTTCTATCGATTATAAATATTACATATTCACAACCATATTTTATTGGATATAAAACAACACTCTAAAGAATTTCTGTAGAAATTACAGTATTACTGGCAGCAGTTTGCCGGTAACTTACTGTAGATGTACATTTATGTGTTACGTTATAATTGTTTTGTGTAACGATAAAGTCTTGTTCATATTTAATGTTCATTTATCTTTGAACAAACTGTTGCCAATCGATTAGATAAATGTAAATCTACAGTAAGCTACCGGCAACTAGCTGCATAACTACAGTAAAAATGTTTACAGTGAATGTTTATTGATTTTTTTATTATGATTAATATGCAATTAAACTGCCATAAATGTCTTCATTAAAACAAGACCAAGATAAGAGTTTTTCAGGACACTTTTAAGCCCCACCCTCAAAAAAGGGGGATGGAAGTTAAGGAGTTTTAAAACTTTTTGCATCAATAACATTCATATTGATTTACTCATAATCTTAAAATATTTTCAGGTTTAGAAACAGTATACAAATTCAAACACCAGCTTTAAGAGCTTTTTAAAGGCTTAAAATGTCTCTGACCTCACGCTGTGACGATTGAGACCCAGAGCTTCAGAGGTTTCTGAGGTAAGGAGATCAGATTTCTTGTAGGTGCCTCCGGGTTAGTGTGAGCTGGTTTCTGGATGCTGCTGTAATTTGTCGTGTTGTCTGTGGATAATTGTAGGTTTGTAAAGTGCGCGACAGAGGAAGGTGCAAGGATGGTGTCTTAGTCAACAGAAGAGTACCAACTGTGTCTGTTCTCTCTCTTTGTTTTTACTAAATAGAAATACAGCACAAATGAGAAGATAGATGAAAATCAACAGAATATAAAACATTGTATATAAATGTTGGCTCAGTTTGTGACAAACCTCTGAACCTTAATTTTCTGGGTCTTAGTTTCAAGAGAAATATCTGCGACTTAAGCAAAGGTTTCCATTTACTCACCGTTTGATCTCACTGCTATCTCATCTGTGATTTTTTACATTCTGGGAAGAAACTATAAAAACACACATTTTCATTGGTGACATTGATCACAAATATTGAAGAAACACAATAGTAAACAGCATGTAAAACTACAATCTCATTGATTTCTAAGTCTTTGTAAAGCGATTTTTTTCGGCACAACGTTTTTCGTCTGAAACGATTTTGGGTCACTGTGTAATCCCCATTTTAACTATGCACACATTTGTATAGATATCAGATTCATAACAAAAACTATTTTTATACGAACTTAATGAGACTAAAACGTTTTCTTATTCTGCACAGATCACAAAAGATCAAAGATGACAGTTGCCAATTTTGTCCGACTTTTACTCAGCGTGACCATTTCTCATCTAATTCTTTCATTACCAAATGACCTACCAACAGAATTTTACCGTAACAACATGAATATATTATTGATATCTACGGACTTTTCGGAATGAACCCAGAAACCGTTAAGACTATGAAACGTGACTGAGATCTCCATAGGTCTCTTGATTTATAAAGAAATCAAATATTCCCTTTTAAAGAAGACTGCGTCTCATTGTTTTCATGTTTCGAGGAAGTCTGTCAAGTGTCTGAGTGATGACTGGATAGTTTGTTTAAGTGTGAAACAATTAACCTCAAGACCCTGGCGACACACAGCCGAAAGCAATTTCACAAAAAGTTGGAGCAACTTAGATGGCCATAGAAAATGAAGAAAAGGCGGGTTTAAGAAGAATTTAAGGCAGATGTTAAAAAGACACACAAGATCTCCCCAGATTCTTTCTCATGGTTTGTGTCGATCTATCACCTGCTGATCGGTGTCAACACTGAGAGGAAGAGGCGATCAGAGAAGCTGCTAAAGACGGACAGAGAGCAGATCATCTTGCCACCACCATTGTAAGTGTCCATTCACGGTGCACTTAGCGCCCGGACCCCAGTCAACAGGTGGGCGTGTCGACTCGGCCCCGGGCTACTCTCAGCCCTTGTCTTTTGTCATCTTTCTATCCTTCTATCTGTCTGTCTCTCAGATATTCGCCCGGAGCAGAGTCACTTCCTGAACATTCCTCCTCACATGACTGCGCCCGGTAAAAGACACAAATGAGCAAGAGCCGAGAGGAAAGAAGGGGTCCGATCGGACTCACCCGAGTATCAGTGTCTTCACATCTGACCTCCATCTGAAAGGTCATCAGATAATCTTAAGGAAACGGCCTTTAACAGTCAGGCGTCATTTTTTATATAATGCAGACTTGGGTTGGTTTTTTAAATTAAGAGAAGGTTTAGGTGTTTGAAAGCAATTGAGGGATAATGATGGATTTATCTTATGATTTGATTCAATTCATGATACTTGGCTCACGATGTGAAAATATCCCTATATTTTGAACAAAATGTAAAACATTTCAATTCAAATAATAAGTTAAGCATTAACCATTTTAAGAAATATTTATGTACATACAACTGATTATAGATTTGACAACATTCAAGGTTTAATTAAATTTTCTATATGTAAATGAATACAAATTAAAGAGAAAAAAATGATAGTAAATTAATTGTTTTAAACAAAATTAAACTTAAAGGGACAGTTCACCCCATTTACTCTTTTGTCATTTCAAACATGCATGACTTTCTTTCTTCCGCAGAACACAAAAATATATATTCACTGGCATTGGTTTTGTGTCCAAACTGTGGGGTCCAGTGCTATTCGGTTACCAACTTTCTTCAAAATATCTTCTTTTGTGTTCTGCAGAAGAGAGTCAGACAGGTTTGAAATGACACAAGGGTAAGTAAATGGTCACAGAATTCACGTTCTGTGAATCACTTTAAGAACGTATTAGGAAAGTGAAACCCTAAGATAGAACTTCTTAAAACAGTAAAAGTAAAAAACAAAAGAACGTGTTGGTAGAAAAACAACAGAATTAATCAGATCATAAAAACATTTAAACCATCCATATCATGTTTTCTGTATCACAATGTATCTCCCAAATCTCTGACATCATCTACTGTATGTCACAGCTTGCCCCGATCTCCCATTATTTCTCTTCACCTCATTGCACGTCAGCACTGTATTGATATATTTAAGTATTAAAGTTTAGCAATTATGAGAATCATGCAGCACTGCAAAAAAAGGCTCTGCTTTGACAGTTTTTACACCGAGTCAAAGCCTACTCTTACCTAAAATGAACAACTATCTCCTTCTGTCATTCAAGCACTGAAATGACCTTAAATCTAGTTTAAAATATCTAAACGATGCTTGTTTGTGGCACTTTTGGTTCAGCAAAGAATAATCTTTCAATGAACATCTGTAAAGGTTCCTAGATATTTTCCAAAGCCACCTTTGAAACAAAATGCCTAAACAAGATGTTTGCATATATATTTCTGTGCGTTAAGACAGATGGCACATTTTGAACACATCTATCAGGGAGATATTTTGTGATGTGGGTATAAATCGGGACCAGCATGCAGCGGGCAGCTCCGTGAGGTCCTGCGGTCTGGTCCTCTGCAGCCATTCTGCACTGTCAGATTGATCTATGAACGCTGTAATCTGAGCTAAAGGAACGATGGAGGAATACAGACACATTCCAGCCGCTCACGGGCCCACAGACATCTATGGGGGCCAAATATGCCAATCACACCAACTGAGATTCATCATGCGAGACACTGAATCCCATCACCTTCCCCTTAAAATCACGATTTCTCATGTGCAAAATGACGGTTCAAGGCATTAAAGAACGTTTTGCCTGGGGATGTAAAAACCATCGTGTTTATCTGTTTATGAATCAGTGGTTGTAAATGCAAAAAAATACAAAGTTACTTCTGTTTATTCTTATGAATAGTTGTCTTTCAAAATTGTTTTTTTTCTACAATAAAATGATTGGACTTTTTTGACTTGGGTCAACAACCAAGCAACTCAAGTTAGTAATTGACCTAGCAACTACGGTGGCCGGTAGGTGTCATAACGGTGCAACTGAAGAAAACACATTCAAACACAAAATACACAGGCAAATTGAGAAAGCATCTTCATTAGTTTGGCGACACATTCCATGCAAATACTCGCAACACAAACAAACACAGAAACGCGCTGCAAGCTGCACAGACGACAACGGAAGTGTTTCCGGGGACCCCAAAAACTGATGCACATGACTGGTCATATTGACTGCGAGTATTTGCAAGGAATGTGTCGCCAAACTAATGAAGATGCTTTCTCAATTTGCTTTTGTTTTTTGTGTTTGCATGTGTCTTCTTCAGTTGCAGCGCTGTGACACCTAGCGGCCACGGTAAGCAACCTATTTAAACATACTAAAAACATCTTAGCAACCATAAAGCTCTGGCAACCTCACACTCTTATAAATAAAACTCCTGAATGGTTCTTTGTTAGACTGCATGATTCCACAAAGAACCTTTATAAATGACAGAATCAGTACAAAAACGTATTTGTGGAGAATGGCTCCAAAAAGAAACAGGAACCTTTGATTGAAAGATTCTTCAGTGAACCAAATAGCATAGGACAACCCCGTTTTACGTAACACCATCATTAATTACTTTTTTAAATTATATTTAACTTCATCATAAATCACAAATGACAATTTTAACTACTTCAGAAATGTAAAAGAAGGAATTTACCTTGATCCTACTCATCTTCTGGTTCCAGGTGAAAAAGTGGGGAGTTGCGCTTCAGTGGCAGCAGAGGTCGCTGTTGAGCTCCATGTGGCTGCACGTGATACCGCATGACTTTTACATTAGATCAGCAAAATATCAAAACACTATAAAACTAGAGAGCTATGGGAACTATCATCTCGGTCTACGTGTGATTTATATCAACAGTACAACACAGCGAGAGGTCAAACGATTTTTTCCTCTTTTGCAAAGTTTGACATTTTGGATTTTTGGCCTGTACCCAAGTATGTCAGGCCAACATAAAACAGCGATGTAATGCTGTGTTTTAGACACCTCGGATCTAGGATAGAAAGCCTTTATAGTGCATATGCACAGTTTTTATGTAAATAAATACTTCTGTTGTTTTAATGTCCTTAAATCATTAGTTACACTATACTTTAAATGTTCCTAAATGAGGATGTCATTTCCGGGTTAAAGGTGGAAAATATCCCAGATCCGAGGTCTGAAATACATCATAGGGTCATATCAAGATTCAAGGGACTTTGAAAGGCCCCATAGGCTATTGATCATTCATTTGAATATTGGGGGAAGATGTCAGTGTGAGATGATTTGCTTATCTGAGTCTCAGAGGACTCTTAGCTCGAGGAGCAAATGAGTTGAGAGGGTGATTCCAAACATGAATTCTTATACTTGTTAATCTGTTTGGATTGACAGCAGTACTTCATGTTGGAATGGCTCTTGAGAGCCGGTCGTGAGGAGCAGAGCCTGAGCTGTCAATCCGGGTCTAATTCATCACAGTTGAGCTTTTAAATCTAAAGCTTTTACTCTGGCTCCAGGTAAAAACCTTTTTATCATCTGACAGAAATGCATTACGTGATCTCGGAAATTCCACAATTCCCACTTCAACACGGAAATCATTTGCGTAACGGTGCTCTTTTAATGTTAGCAGATACTTGTAACGTTTTAATGCTACTTAATCATTAGGAATATTAATGTTTTAATGTTACTAAATACTTTTGTAACTAAATCCATCGTTACTTAAGGGAGTGGAAAAACCTGCCTCAAATCACTTCAATTTACACTTACAAATCTTGACTAGTGATACATTATAAAACGTTTAAATGATATTATTAATGATATATATTCAATTAATTATACGAAATGTATATTAAATAAGTCGATCAAATAAGGTTTGCGTATTCGATTTCGTCCATGCAAGTTAAAGTTTATACTGTCATTAATGCAAAAGATACAGGAATTCGTGACACTGTCACTTACTGTAATCTATTCGTGTTTACTGACACAAATTTCACCATTTTTCTGTGACACCCAGCACGACTTTCAATCGATTTAATTTTAATACACGATATCTTTCATATATATATATATATCTACACATATATCTACACAACATGATGGGAATTCATACCTATTTTACAAGGTGGCTCATTCGTGTGAGTTCCTATTTCCTACGATCTCACAGGTACGTTTTGTTATGATTTGACTTCATGGCGGAGCCTTTTATCATTGTCTTGCCACCTCGTAAAATTTGTGATTTTAGGGTTTGGGGTGAAATAAGGTGTTGGCCCGCCACATCCTAAAATATGTACAACTTCTTTTGATATCAGGCTAAAATACATACATTTAAATACACGCAGTCTGTGTTTTGAAAGTTGCGCTGAGTGACATTAAAATAGATCGTGTTCACTGACACGGAAAATGGTGATATTCGTGTCCATGAACACGAATGAATAGATTCAAAATTTCGTGTCAATGCCACGAAACTGCAGCAAGACATTTAATAATTCACCATCTTTCAGTACATTTCTCAAGGAAACATTTGACTTCAAATTAAAACAAGAATTTTAAATAGGTGTACCAAGATGCAATCTTAAAAATGATATCTCATTTCAAAGATTGTAACTTTGGTACACCAATACACATGCATGTATTTTTTCATACACTGTGACATAGAGTGAATATTTTTTATCAGTATGTGTGTTCTCATGTGTGAGATCAATCCCATGACCTTTGTTTTGCAGTGCAATGCGATTCTAATTGAGCTACGGAAACACTACTCTTGGGATTTATGTAAAACAAGAGCTAAGAATGCACAGTTTGACATAAATCCTTCTTCAAAGATCAATTTTGCCGTGGCTCTGTCTAGCGAACAGCATTTGTGAAATAAAGCACCTTTGTCTCAGGTGTGCTAGCGATACTGTCAGTTAGGATTCACAGATTTCTCAGTGTTTGTTCCATCATCTCAAGCTTCAGATTTCCCTGGTCTCACTCAAACAGCTAAATGACCATCCTCTGTGATTCAGCTTATCGATGGCTTTGTCCTACAAATTTCCAGTTATTTGATCTGATCTTGTGCAAAGCCGTCAAATTAAATGAGGCATTGTCTGGTTGAGAAGGTTGCCTTACTTCTGTGACACGGGCTGGCGTGAACTTGGAATCATGTCAGAAACAACCAGCACATTCATTGCTTTATTTTATAGGTTTCCACCCACTTCAAAAGAAAAAAACGTTATAGTGAAAAGAAGGTTTCTGTGCGCATGAATGATCTGATGATCCTTCCTGGGATGATCTGAATCCCACAGTGTCTGTTTCATCAAGAAGACGCAGATCATTTAGAAAAATCACAAACAAGATGTTTCAAAACCTTTCCAATGAGAAGGTTTAAGATTTTGGTTGAGCTTTTCTCACGTTAGAGATCTTAAAGGGACAGTTCACCCCAAAATGTAAATTCTGGCATAATTTATTCAACCTCTAGTCGGTTCAAACCTGTTTGACTTTCTTCCGCAAAACACAAAAGAAGATATTTTGAAGAAAGTTTGTTTTCGAACATTGCCGGCATCCTTTCATCACTATTATAGACGCAAAACCAATAACAACATTCTTCAAAATAACTTATTTTGTTTTCTGCGGAAGTGAGTCATACAGGTTTGAAATGACATGAGGGTGAGTAAATAATGATAGAGTTTTTATTTTTGGGTGAACTTTCACTTTAATGTGTCAAACCAGTGACACAGATTTAGCAAACTGTGTGTGATCAAAATTTATGAAATTACCAACTCTTAAAATGTGTCTATGACCAAACGTTCTCAGCACGTTTATTTCAAAGCTTTATTATAAAATGTCAATATATATAGTCCATCATGAACGTAAAAATACAATCTAAGACATAAATTAATGCATTAAACACTCTGAATATCTCAGTTGAAACCATTTAAAAAACATATTTTTTCAAATATCATGTTTTTTAAAACCTGTAATGAAAAAAAGATATTTTAAGAAACGTCTCAGTGGTTTTGTGTCAATACAATTAATAGGGGTTTATAATGTTTGGTTACCAGCGTTCTTTAAAATGTCGTCTTTTGTGTTTTCCCGGAAAAGAAATCAGTAACAACTTTCAAATATTGCTTAAAATTCTCTAGAGATAAAAAAATGCTGTAGACATATTTATCTTTTCTTAATAAACTTTAACTGGGCGGAGTCACACACAAATATTTCACCTTTCCGGCCCTTTAAATTGTCCCGTGTAAGTGAGCAGACATCTGTATAATAGCGTTATAGATAAGAGCTTCTTCTCATCAGGTGTAATTGCTGTGTTTATTAAAGGTGACTATCGCTCACCGCCGTGGTCAGTAATATGTGACGGAGATGATTGCTGTGTTGTGTTAGAGAACATGACTGCAGGGCCTATGCGGTCCTCTACCGCTGACCTAATAAAAGAGTTAAAGAAATTGAGCCATTACCATGTCAGACCTCCTACTATTACGACTCATTAAAAGTGCTCAACCCCTGAATCAGACCCCATTATATTTATTGAATCTAGAAACTTTGATGGTGCTGGATGAAACGCTTCATACCGTGCACGCTTGTAGCCGCGCCAGCTGTTTATGATTTTATCCACAGATTTCAGATGTGCAAAGCATGTCAGGGTTAAAACCACCTGTAAGTGATTGTTAGTTCCGAGTAAAACTTTTATTGCTCAGGTGTTGCACTTTGGAGTTTTGATGGAGTTTAATTTAAGCATCAATTTAGTCTCCGATAATATCGATTTTTGATTGCAGACTTGACAAATCTGAGCTCAGTTTGAAACATTTTCTGAAGCTCTGATGGAGACACCTCTTGCTCTTTTTCTCAGAAAGACGACGCAGATGAGACCATTCCATTTGCTCTCCGTTCAATCTCATTGATTTCTAGAAGAATCAACTGAGATATTAAAGAGATCTCCTCTGTTTTTCCTTTCTTGATGGACGCTCGCTCCCTTAAAGATAATCTTATGACATAAATGGAAAATAATGCTCACAAAGATAGGGACATAATCTTCTACTATGGTGAGCACTTCAGAATATCAGAGATGCATTATTCGGACCGGCCCATTTGAGGGAACTGAAGCACAGCCACTTTAATGAGTCAATGAAGCATTCTAATCTTTATGTACTTTACTCGGTCACAGTCAAAACATAAAGCTAATGTGCCTTTTGATGGTGTTAGATAAAGCTAATGTGGCTAAACAGCGGTGTATTGTACACTCCAGAAAGACTGTGCTAATGACTGTCACACTTCTGCACTGTTGACATGTACACATCCGGCCTTCTTCAACCCAACACACAGCACAGACAATTTCATCTCTTTCCTGCATCGATCAAACCTTAACATAACTTCATGAGAACAGCTTTAAAAGGTTGTAGAGCTTAAATTCAGAGATGAAGCTCAGCAAAATGATTATTCAAATATGCAGGGCCAGTGCAAAAGTTATAATTTGATAAAAAAGTATGCGCGTAAAAATATTTACATACATACATTTTTTATAAATACTTTTTATTTTAATATTCTCCAGATTTGATTTATTTAACCCTTGTGAGTTGGGTCTGTGCATGAAATGAAATAAAAAAATACAAGATTTTTCATTAAAAGAATTTAAATACAATTCTGACATTATAACATTTTATTATATATATTTTAGAAACATAACATTATATTAATTTGTCTTTCACAATCAAGCCTTTAACCCTCTTTAAAGGCAAACATAAGCTATGTTATGTCTATGCGTTATGTCTATGCTTATAAATGAGTTAAACGTTTTGACATATATTATTATGGCTGTATTTATTTTAAAACCAAATAATACTGTGGGTCCACCAGAGTAACAACAACATTAACACTCTACAAGTGTTACATTTGAAATTCTTTATACATTAGAAGATGTCATAACGTATTTAAAAAATGTCCTTTAAAATAAAACAAAATGAATGCTTTACTCTAACTAAAACAACTGTGAACTAGATCTCAGCATCTCAAGACATGTCCATTCCCTCAATCGATCTATACCTGCATCATTTTACATTCAAATAAGTGGCACATGACCCCCAGCGATCGGTGTCGTCTGAACAAGCCCAGGCCTGAAGCCTCTACCTTTAGCCTGCAGAGTCTCCGAGCTGGTAGACGTGTCCCGGCCCACCTCCCTCGGAGACGATCGGGACAGTGGACCTGCTGGGAACACACAGACAGACAGACTCTGACCTCCCCCACGCAGATCATTGATGTGTAACTGCAGGCAGCTAACTGCATTAACATAGTGATCAGATAGTGATGCCTTTTCTTTGAGTTGCATCGGGGCAGAGAGGGCTGGATAATGACGGCCTAATAATGACTCCATTTAGTGAGGGAGGGGCAGAAAGACTGCTTAAGAAAACACTTCGATTAGGAAGGCGGTATATCGGTGATAAAAAGAACGGCTCAGTGTTAAAGGGATGGTTTAGCCAAAGAGGAATATTCTTTCGTCATTTACTCTGTGTCATGTCTCTTTCTTCTGCACAACACATTGATATCCAAACAACATTGAAACCCATTGACTTCCACTATATGGACACAAAACCTCAGAGACATTTCTCGAAATATCCTCTTCTGTGTTCCACAGAAAAAAAGTGAGTCATGTACATGTTTTGAATCACGTGAGGGCGGACATTTTCTTTTTAAATGATAAATACAATGTAAACTAAATCATCATAAAAGTCATATAATGTGGAACTTTTTGGTTTTTAGCGGTCTGTAGACCTGGCCTTCCGTCTCTTTTGCTGTCATTTGTGTCAGGTAGCTCACAGCAGGGACGAGCTGACAGAAAAGACTGAAGCACGTTGTCACTGAACCGCAGGATAAATGTTTGGCTAGGCTTAACCTGCTGAGAGGCAGCAGGGGTTAAAACAACTACAAGACCTTTGAAAGATCTCACCCGTGTCAGCTTCAAAGGGACCCGAATGCCACATAAGTGCACAGAAAAGCTTTATTTCTCAATGATGATGGACTCTGTACCGAACCCTGGTCGAATTCCCACAAAAGCACCATTGCAAGCCATCACAGGTGTGTCAGAGACAAACACTGCTCCAAAATTATTTGAAGACATCTTTAATGCGATCCCATAATACATTTTGACGAATTCCCAGACAAAAACGGAATTATAGATCACAGTAAACATGAACGAGAGCATTACAAATATGCTTGAAATTTATTCAATACCAATAATAATAATATATATAAAACGGTTTGGTTTTGTTAGTATAAATGAGTAAACAAAGATACTTTGTATAAATCTATTTTCCCCTATATTTCTATGCTGTGCAAATTTAATGCTTAGAAGATAATCCTCACGACATGCCAATGGAAATTCTATTGAAATCACTTAAAGTAAAGTCAAGTTTATTTATATAGCGCTTTTTACAATGAAACACACAGGAGTTTACATGAAAAAGGCAAACACAAAAGTTTCCAATTAGTGTAAAGAGTTCAAACAGAGAGGACCATCCTTATAAAAGCAATTTTATCAGGATATAGAGCAAATACATTATTCTTACATGTGACCCTGGACCGCAAAACCAGACATAAGTAGCACTTATGTATATTTGTATATTTGTGTGGGTCAAAATGATAGATTATTCCTTTATGTTAAAAATCATTAGGATATTAAGTAAAGATCATGTTCCGTGAAGATATTTGAGACTTTACTTGTGGTTTTCAGTTTATTTTTGCACCCTCGGATTCCATATATTTAAATAGGCCTACCAAATGTTGTCCGATCAGACCATTAATGAATGATTGCTCACGCTTTCAGATGATGTATTCATCTCAATTTTTTGAAAATGGACCGATAAGATTGGTTTTAGGGTCCAGCATCACATTTAGTTGATGTTTTAAAAAATAGAGGCAGGATTTTTTTATAATTTGACAGCAATATAAGGAAATAAATACTGATAATTTAGTTATAAAATACATTTTTATCATCAGAAGATTTGAAGGAAAGTCTATCCGTATTTTTGTATTATCACTGAAGTTTATTAGAAACAAGTGCGTGTTTAAAAAGCTCTTGTAAACTATTGTTCCTGAAGTTTCCAATTCACATGTCTGTTTTATTTTTATTGAGTCATCTGTTGGAGGTTTTACGGGGAAATCTAACACCAGTTATCTTCTCAAAGGCAACAGCTGAGAATGCTGCGTGTGAACTTCTCCTGGTCTTCTTTCTCTCTCTCATCCTCTCTTCCGTCATCACTAAACCCTCACAGCTCCTGTTCTGAGTATCCTGCATCCAGTCTGTGCTTTACATGACATCAATGACCAACAGCGTTTTCCCGTCTCCCCATCAAAGCCGACTGCAGCTCATTTCAAGTGAAGACATGTAAGGTGGATGATGCGTGGGTTGAGTTGGCAAACATCATCCGTCTCTCATTCGTCCCTCACTCGTTCACTCACTCACATACTCACTCAACTGCTATGATGTCATCAGGATGAAATGTAATCTTATGACAACAACAGATTCCGGACACAGGAAGTGATGTCGTTTGTTTGTAATGTTTGGTAAATCGGTCCAATCACAGATCAGATTTTATTTACATTTGTTGTACTGTTTTAATAAAGACATCAATGCTAATAATAATATCATTGAAATAGTATTCTGTATTCCAAGTAGTCTAGATCGCAAAAATAGGGTATATGGAAAGTTAACTAACTACCGAATCCCAAATAAAATGCACAAAGATACGAGGCCACAACATCAAACCAAAAAGGGGTCTGAGATTTGTATTTTCTTATATCCTTAAATTGTCTTCACCCTAAAAATGAATTTATCATCACATTTTTATTAGGATTCAGACCTTTGATGTTGAATGCTACAAATCATTTAATGAAAGGGTCTTCTCTAGCAAATATAATTACTGTTATGAGAAAGATCATCTAATCACAGTAACTGAATTGAAAGAGAGGACTTCCTCTTTCTTCTCTTCTTTAGATTGGTAGCGGATTCCTCTGAAGTTCAGCCCAGCCTTGAAGTGCGTGCTGGATTAAGGCAGAACACAAAGGGAGTGGTGTAGGGGCAAATCTGGTCTCTTTTCAAAGGGTATCACTAGACCCCTCAGCAATGGATCAGCTAAAGCTTACGCAGACCAGACTGGGGACACAACACGCAGAGATTGTTTCATGGAATTAAAGGAAAGATTTGGCATGTTTGGGGGTCTAATGCTACCTGTACGGATTACAGGACCTTTTGCAGTCAGGACAGCGAAAACATGACGCTTGTGGGTACAAGTTTGACGATACCTGAAGTGCTTAGAAACAGAGTTATCAACCATTCCATAACCGACATCATAAAATAAAAATATAATAAAATAAAATAGATGACAAATGACAAATTCTACTACAAATACTATTTGTGATCTATATAAAATCAATGTAATCATAAGTTTTAAAATTGAGAATTCACATTAAGATATGTCGTAACAAAATATTTATGGACCGAAAACAAGAATAATATCTTGATTGGTTCGCGTTATGTTGACAATAAATAAAACAAAATACTATACTATAGTAACAATACTATAATAAAGTCAAAGTAATAATTCAGAATTTCTAGTAAAGACCTTTCCCAAGAATTAAGATGACATCAGCCTTAAATCAACATACACATCTTTTACAAGTTTTACATTAATTGTAATTGTTATGATCACAAATCATATTCACTTGAACGTGTTGAATTGCGTTACTTCTACACGTTCTGTAAAGCAGCTTTGAAATGATATGCATTGTGAAAAGCACTACTTCACCTACATTCTTGTCTTAAAATCTAGTCTTTTACACAATTCAGAAACAAAAAAGCACCGATTGTGTCCGAAAACAAAATGATAAACTCATTCAAATCCATCCAAATATTTGTATACCTTGAAACTGTACAGCACAGACAAGACCTGTGGCCTATATTTATGTCATATTTTTCCTTTAGACAATGTTTTTTTTTTGGATGCAAACACTATATTTCTCAGTAGCCGTATATCAGACAGTCATATTCTCCAACAAGGTGACTGAAACGGTTTAAATCATTTTCCATGCGGAGTGGTGACAGTTCAGAGTGCTTCGGTCCCGACTCTATAAACACATCCATCTGGAGGCTGCCAGGCTCATCTCATGCCATTATCAGCTCATACATTACCTCTTTTATGGGCCCTGTAAGGAGTCTGATGAAACCGTCATGCCAATGCATGAGAATTATCTCCAGATATCAAATGTATGCTTCATCTTTTTACAGAGCTGTGCGAAGCCGTCCGTTCCCAGCCACTGGAGGTTGGAGCAAGAACCTGTGAGCTGTCACCATATTGTGCCCTTCAATATTTAACTTCCTCAAGAGATCTGCCAGTGATATTAGATATAAGACCTTTAATTCCCGCTGACTGCTACAAGCAGATGTTAAACGTCAGGTGCGATGGAGACAGAGTAATAGTCTGAAATATCATGTTCAGCGGGTCAAGAAGGACAAGCAGGGCCAGGTTTTATATTGAACATCGGTGTTCATACAGTGGAAGTCAATGGGGTTCAATTTTGTTTGGTTACGTTCTCCAAAAAATCTTCTTTTGTGTTTTGCTGAAGGAGGAATGTTTTGGAAAAGTTTGGAATGTCACGAGGTGGGTAAATGATGAAGGGATGTCTAACTATCCCTTAGAATGTGAAATAAACGTCTTATACACAGTGACCGTATGATTAACTTCGTGTAGTCTATCTATGCAGTTTAAGTGCTGTGATGTCTAGCTAATGTCCATCCGGAGCTGTTCTTCTGTCCACATTCAATTCTGTCGGGCTAAAAGAAATGATGTTTCACACCTCCCAGCATGCAACAGTATCCTCCGGTAACTCATCAGCTCGCCGTGGATCTCTCTCTCACTTGTTGAGTGATTGCACTTCCCCAGGCTGAGCCTTATCTGCGCGGACAGAAACATGATTCCTCGAGGGCCGCCAAACGTTTGTCTTTACAAACTTACTGATCGAGCGCTTAGCACCTGATCTCTGAACGATTTCATAGCTAAAATTGTGTTTTCCCTCAATATGAGTGATGTTTGGGAACGCACCCAGGCAAAATAAAACACTCTCCCATGCACTAGTGTCGTACATTATATATCATGATTTTGGATTCACATGTTTTTCCACTGTTTGAAACCAAGGATGTCAAAGTGTCAAATGTCAGTGGAAAGTGATATTTCCTCTTCCTGCTCTGGAAAACAGGATTAGATCAGATTAGATCAGATTGGATTAGACCAGAATAATCTTAAAACCTGAAGTCTTGCTCTGAAGTCTGAGCAGCTGATGTTATGAAGAAGCACTCTAGTTTAGGTTAAAAGGTGACTAAAGAGTTTGAACCTGTGATTAGAGTTTTACCTCAGGAGGGGGACTAGAAGAACATATCACCACCCTTTGAGACCCCCACGGAGAGGCATGCTGACCAATCCCTGCCCCAGGGCATCCTCACCTCCCGGACAGAGACCTGGCACCTGAGAGATGGTAAAGGTGAAGGGTGAGTGCCTCAGGGGCCCCTGTTAGTCTGGTCCAAACCAGTTATAATAATGCAACATCTTTAGTCTCCAAATCCCATCCATCTGTAGGAAAAAAGAAAAATGTGTAAACTAAGTCAATTTATATGCATCACTGATGGACGATTACCATTTTAAAAATATTTCTTATCTCCAATTATGGATTAAATTACACCTTGCCATAAATATAACATATATCATCTATATTGTCTGTTTGCAAGTAGGCATTAGAAATCGTATTAAGCAGAAAACTAAACTAAAAGCTCCTGTTTAGAATGATTGCCTCTCACATTAGTATTTTATTGCTTGAGGCAATTCACGAAATAGACTAGGCCAACTTTTCGCGATTTGTGTCTTTTCTGTTTGCATATTCGTTTCGACTAGAACATAAAACACATGTTATAATGTGGTCGTCAAGTTTCGATGTCTGGCAGGTCATCAGTATGTACATCTGAACAGATTTTCACAGGTGCTCATTTAATTGCATTTTTACAATTATTTATGCAAATGTAGTGAAACCAGTCCCACAGTGTGTAGAACAGACAATGATTTTCTGTTGTTTTTTGAACAGTTTTTCATGTCAAGTTTGTGGAACTATATACATATACATTACATATCAAGCATTTCTCCCATTTTTTGTTATAAATTACCTTTCTGTTGCGCAAATATGAATTAGGGATTTAACAAATATGAATTAGGGATTTAAAACATAGCTTTCTTCTGTGACATCGCTACAAATAAACATTTTAACATCTTTGTTTAAAAAAAGTAATTATTACATTAAAACCCTTATTTGCGCGTCACCGGGAATTGTATTCATGCGCTATAAGAATTTGTCGATCTCGTGGAACAAGAATGCGCTTTGTTAAAATGAAGGCATATGGAGGGAAGTTAGTTTGTTCCCAGATCTGCGGTCTCTGTGTTTTCTCTGGAGAGCAGCAGGGGTCTCTGGTGATGCCAGATCCGCTTGTGTTCCAGTACCGTGGACACGGATCTCCTGTCACTTTTGCTTTATCCCACACAACTGAAAATGTGTTGCTATTACGAGGTGTTTCTTTTCAATATAAACAATATACAATACAATTTGTTTGAAGACACAAGTCGATGGTCGGAGTAAGCGCAATGTGTTTTTAGGAAAGAATTGTATTACTTTCAGCAAACAAGGAATAGGTTTTGGGCCATAGAAACACCAAGGTTTAGGTGAAGCCATCTGATTTGCCATGGTTTTATGGACTGAATTATACTATAACCATGTTTATTTAACTGAAAATACAATATTGTTCCTGAAGCAAAACCAGGGTTAATTTGTGGTAATAATGCGGTTATACGGTTTCAATGCAAATTGTGGTTAAACTTTTGTAAATACAATTAAATCTACTAGTCAAACATCTAAACTTTTAAACTCTTCAGATAAATAAAATGAGAAATTTGTTTAAATCGGCTGTATTAAAAGTGACAAGCGGAAAACTCAATATCAGTCAGTTCTATGTTTAGATTGGACTGGAACGAGATGCCGAACCTCTGCGTAATTCGGTAGATCAAAGTATTAACAAGATCACTTATTTCAGTCTGTGTCTGTAGTAAATAAACGAGCTGTGGTGCTGAAAACTGCACTGGAATAATGAGGACATTGAACAGTTCAATGCGTGGCGCTGTTTGCAGAAAGCAATTAGGAGAGCGCGCAGCGGGGGCGCGGATTAATTCAAACGCACGATTAAACTCGAAATTCTTTTGATTCTGGAGTTGATATGGTATGAAATCATGTGGCATTGAAGAAAATGTTTTTGAATACAAACCTATCTATCTTTGAATAAAAAGATATATCTCGGGGGCCTGTTTTAGTTCGTGCTTCTGTTCCCCATCAACCACAGTTCAGTGCAAAGGCTAAACGTCGCAACCGATTTGTAAACAAGTTGCATGTACATGCAATCGCTTCTCAATTGCTGTTTCAGACGGGTGCATGTCTGCGGCCACCGCGTGGGAAAACCCTGTTAGTTCGTGTCTGTTCAGACTTCAGAATGAAACGAAATAAGAAACAAAGGGTGCAGACACATATCAGATGTAGGCACGGTTTATTTACAAATCAGTAACTTTCGATTTAAATAAAATATATCTACATTTCTTTTACAAAAAACAGCACCTTTGAAAAACAGTTGTCATTGCATAGTGCTCGTACATACTGATACGTCTAATAATGCAACGTTAACATTTATTGGCAGAATAAATGTATTGTAAATGATGCAAACACAAAACAAAAATGCTTACAAAAATACAAAATCAAGTTCATTGAATTGAAATAAACCCCAAACTTTGGAGCTGTGTCTGTGGAATAAAAAATGGTGTAAATGAACGAAAGGCAATAGAAACACAAGTCCATATGTGCTCACAGAGCACATTCGAGATTAAACTGTCTCTGCCATCTCTACACCTCTGTTCCATCCCGGTTGTATATGAGATTGTTAACACTGAAATGGTTGGAAAGTGAGTTGATCAAGCCACTGTTATTATGGGATGCGGTGTAGTAGTTGAGTCTGTTGGTGTTGAGATGACTATGCTCTGATGGAGGGGCTACCTCATGTCCAGACATGCCATGCGTAAAATCCCCTAAATGTCCAGAGCTGACGTCTCTGCTTCGGATCCCGTTCCCAGTTCCTGCCATTATTGCGTTCATGTTACCAATAAAGTTGTTAAAGCAGGGACTGTGCTCTGCGGACGGTGAGGGAGATGATTTGGGTTCGCTTGACGTTGGAGAGTTTTGGAGACTCGGCGGGGACGCGCTCATCAGACTTGCGGTATCCGCCAATTTGAGCGCGTCCTCGGATTTCACTGACACGACACCGGCGCCTCCGCTGTTTCCATCAGATCTTCTCTTTCTCTTCCTTCTGAAGTTTCCATTGTCGAACATTTTTTCGCAGTTGGGATCCAGAGTCCAGTAATTTCCTTTACCTAAATAACATCAAATCATTTGGTGAGTTTAAATTGAATGTAACAAACGTATAATCTACGTAAAATTAAGCATGACGGCAAATGAGACCTGTTGCAATGATAAACGTTAACACACTAAACACTTGCAAATTCTTGTCATAACATGTACACTTACCAGGGTCGTCCTCATCCCTCGCAACTTTCTTAAAGCAATCATTCAATGACAGATTGTGCCTAATGGAGTTTTGCCAGCCAGCTTTGCTTTTTTTGTAAAATGGAAAATTATCAGCCACATACTGATAAATCTGACTGAGCGTCAGTTTCTTATCCTGCGTGTTCTGGATAGCCATGGCAATCAGCGCTGAGTAGGAATAAGGCGGCCTAACCATCTTAAAAAGTTCTTGCTGACTTGAAATGGAGAGCCACCCGAGATCCGCGCTTCCAAATCCCGTAGGAGGAGGTAGAAACTGCCGCTGGTTCGACCCAAATCCTGACTGAATGTACCCTCCGTTTGCGCCCGACAGATACGGGGAGGAGGTAATACCCGGGCCGTTCATCCACAGGTAAGGGTTGGTGCCAGGTGACGCGTACTCGCCAATTCCATAGCTGGAAGGGTGCGTGGGTGGCCTTTGCGCGTGGTGATGGTGAAGATTCTGTTGGTACATGCTGAAGTTGGTGTCGCAGTACACGGTCATGTCCAGGATGTCCTGTGCGTTGTGGTGCTGGAGGGTCTGCTGGCTCGTCGGCTGCTGCCCGAACGCGTTCATAATCCGCTCTCCTTCTAGAAACATGAAGCGAGCCGAGTTTCAGTGATCAGACCGGCTCGGGGTGCTTGTCTCTAGTTCACTCGAGAGTGCCCGTGTGCGCTACTGGGGAGGGTTATTTAACCTCTCCCTGAGCGCATGTAGTGAATGAACTGCGCGTTCACAGCCCCACCCCCGTCACGAGTCTCTTCAATTAACTTCATCCAATATGCATCAATTTGGCGTCAAGATCTTCCATTTGATAAACATGTGCCATAAAGGTGTTTGAAGAACCGCCTCATTTTTAGATATGCAACTTAAATAATTATTCTTATAATCTACTAATATAATAATCAACAACAATCCATTTACAGTGGAAACTTGTGGAAACCTATTGATACATTTAAAAAAAGGTATCAACTTTAGTTAATCATAAGAGTTAAAAAGAGTAAAAAACAACTGATATATAAATAAGGATAAATACATAAATAAAGTACTCGCATAAAGCCATAGTTGTTTCAATCTTAAACAGGTAACTGTGAATAGCAAGAGTCAAATATTCTTGAGAGAAACGGGAATATAACAATGAAATGAGATGGATGGATGGATGGATGGATGAGACAACACAAATGATAATGATGTCCTGTGTGCATCATTTGTAATAATGTTAATGTACAGCATCATGACAAGATGACTTGATATATCCCCCCCACCCCCAATTATTTAAATATGATAACAATCCGAGTGAACGTCAGCAGTATCGCTTGAATTTACGACATATGAAATCCAAATGCTAAAATAAAACTGCAGGTTTGAAATACTAACAATAAACTATATAAACTTATTATCATTAATGTCTACAGATAAGCGATTAATAATGCAATGAAATAAACAAATGCATGATAAGAAAACAATTGATCATTAAGTTTAATGTTAAAATTAATACGTTTAAATTGAATATACGTTGCAGCAATACTTTAAAAATGTCTCATGAATAATTCCTTACATAAAACTTATTGTATTTTATTATGTATTGCAGCGTTTAATTGTTAGATTCAGTCAGAAATGATATTATCTTGTATTAACCCCTCAAGCTAGTGAGCAAAATGACCACACAATAAGGACAAAATAATTCTGTATTTAAATGCACGGGCATGTGATTGTTATTTCGAGTTAAATATACATTTTCGAAGCTAATAAAATACCAATTCCTCACATATGAACATATTATCCTCATTCATCCGTTCGTGAACATTTCACTTGCACTTTCTGTGTGTCGGGGGATACGAAGACAATGTCCAGCAAATGTCCCCGTTCATACACAAGCTAAGAATAAAACTTGTCCACTTCTGATTTTGTCAGTTTAACACGTGGGACAGACAGCTTAACCATTGTGTATATGGTTTCACCTCAAAAACAAACTAAAACTGCATTTTACTCTTATAAAACCATTATGGATTTGAGCAAAGGAAGCCCTAAACCTGTATTAACACAGTTTTAATTTATTTGGTAAAACACAAATCTATTAAGATATATGAAAGACGTCAAAACGTAAAAGACACAACCTCACGTGATTAAATTCATCGATTTATATGAAATGTCAGGGTCTGTTGAGATGTCGCCACCTGTCGGTCATAACTCACATCAACCGTGGATCATCTTGGGATGTCACAGATTTGATCCAAATACAGGGTGTTTCTACTATGTGATCCCTATATGTAACAACGAGAAAGTTATAATGAGAAATTGTATTGAGAATGTGTAATAAGAACGTTAAAAGCAATCTCGAGTTAATGTATAAAACAAAGTTTGTTCTGTCAAAATTTTATTCGACCATGGGTTTAAATCAACCCAGTGTTTACTGGTTTATCTTATCGTATGTGTCCACCTTGTGGTGAGAAACGGAACTTTAGTTTTTTGTTTAAATACTGATAATCAGGTACTTGTACGCTATATAAAATTACTATTCTAGAACTCTTATGTTATATAAAAAATTTGAAATAATAATCTAAAATAAACTTAGGTTTAGAAACTAAAACTTTTAGCCTAACTAAAATAAATCAACAACTAAACCTAAACTTAAAAAACTATTTTATATTGAATATTTTAATGAAACTATGTATCTCAAACATAAATAAATAAGAATATTTTAATGAAACTATGTATCTCAAACATAAATAAATAAGAATATTTTAATGAAACTATGTATCTCAAACATAAATAAATAAGAATATTTTAATGAAACTATGTATCTCAAACATAAATACATAAGAATATTTTAATGAAATTATGTATCTCAAACATAAATACATAAGAATATGTTAATGAAACTATGTATCTCAAACATAAATACATAAGAATATTTTAATGAAACTATGTATCTCAAACATAAATAAATAAGAATATTTTAATGAAACTATGTATCTCAAACATAAATACATAAGAATATTTTAATGAAACTATGTATCTCAAACATAAATACATAAGAATATTTTAATGAAACTATATATCTCAAACATAAATAAATAAGTAAGAAGCACAGGGCTACCTGTACACACGTGTTCATGTGTTATGGGGACTTTCCATAGGCATGATGATTATATGCTGTGCAACTGTATATCACCCCAAACCCAACCCTCACACAAACCTTTCTGCATCTTTACATTTTCAAATATACAAAATCTAGTTTTATTTAAAGCTTTTTTTACCCCTTGAGACCAAAAAAAATGTCACCACAGGGTAAAGAATACTGCTTTTATTCTCTTTTTTATTTATTTGTATGTTTGTACATTGATTTCAACATTTACTGAATAATCCACACCCAAGGCTCAGGTTACTTGAGATCATCTGATGTTTGTTGCCACAGTAATGTTACAAGACAGAATAACACAAACAAAAACCGGCTTTGTTGCTAATACTTGTATATTTCACTTTACCAGTTACGTAGTTCCCCAATAATCTTTAAAATGATCTAACACAGCAATGTTATTAAGCCTGTTACGCCTCATTACATTGTCTGAAACGTTTCAAAAACATTTGTTTTAGTTTTAAAATCTAGATGGAAATGTTCAGATTCTCTCCAATGAGACTGTGCTTCAAAGGCGCAGTGAACGTGCAGGAATTTGTGTATAAAGTTTTATTGACAGGAATTAAACAGGAGCAACAGGTTTATTTCAGAAATTGGAGAGCAGATTCTCCAAATTACTTCACATGAGATCAAATGTCATAATGTGAGTTGTGGTGCAATGTTTGAGGTGTGTTCATTGTCACGTCTCTAATTTACTGTAGCACACAGAAAACAAGTTACACTACACCATTTCCACATGATTGTGTTTGTGTGGATTCTTTTCGTGAGATGCAGAAGGGGAATTAAAGACAGAACAAATGTGCAGAGCAACATTTCTTCTCAGTAGATGCGTGTCTTCAAAGAAACGATGAGCGTGATAAATAGCATGTTGATGCAAAATGTTGTGTATTTCTTGACAGCAAGTATTGATTGAAACAGCACTGACATGAAACTGAAATTATATGTCAATAAACCGATCCTTCTAACACTACTGTTTGGTCTTTTCCACCCTTCTTAAATTCAGCCTCACGCTGCTTGGAAGACCTCGATTAACCAGCTCCTGTTTCACCTGAAAAATCAGACGAGAATGTTCAAATGCTGTATGGCAAATACTGTATATAAGAAGTGTATTTTGCATTCAAATGTTATTGTAAATGCAACATACTTTCTCCAAAATGTCTGCAATGTTTCCACTTTCTGCCAGATCTAAATATGAGGTCACTCTCATTTGAAGTCCAACGACAGTTTCTAAGAGATACATACCACGTGACATTATGTTGAATTATGCATACAGTATACATGTACATGTGTATGTATATGAACATGATCAGTGTGGAGAAGTGACACAACATTGCTTTCGAAGAGAAACTTTCTCTGTGTATGCCATTTGAACATAAGTTGGCTGTTATAAGGCCCCTTGTCAAAAAAACCCAACTTGACCCAAGAGAAGTTAACTACAGACCTATATCGAATCTACCTTTCATATCTAAAGTTCTGGAATGAGAAGCCTCTACTCAATTATGTTCCTTCCTTCAAAGGAATGACATCAATGAAGATTTCCAGTCTGGATTTAGAGCACATCATGCACAGTACAGAGAGGGCTTTGATCAGATTTACAAATGATCTGCTTTTGGCGTCTGACCCGAGGTTATATCTCCTTATAAGTGCTGCATTCAACACCATTGACCACAGTGCGCTGCTACATAGACTAGAAAGAAACGGTCAGTCGGTAATACCTAGAATCTCAAAATCAAGTGCAGATCCTTTTCCTATCTAGCGCCTAAACTTTAGAACAGTCTTCCCCGCAATACACAGGAGGCAGATACACAAATTTCAGCTGTGTTAGATTATTAATGATAACCTTAAATCGAATTTATTTTTATTTTGCCTTGTTGTGCAAGCACTGCCGAGCTTGTGTAGAGGCTGCAGCTTTTGCCAGAGGGGAACTGGAATCCCCTGGTTAGGCCGTTTTCCCTCGGAGGTTTGCCTGGCCGGGGGGGGCTGCAAGAATTTTTTAATTTTATTTAATTAACACTGCATATGGGAATTTATAGTCTGTTTTAAATTTGACCTGTGTTTCTCTCTCCTTATCTTGGGTGTGTGGTTCTAGGTAATGCCCCCTGTGTGTGTGTGTGTGTGTGTGTGTGTGTGTGCGTGCGTGCGTGCGTGCGTGCGTGCGTGCGTGCGTGCGTGCGTGCGTGCGTGCGTGCGTGCGTGCGTGCGTATGTGTGTGTGTCTGCGTGTGTGTGTGTGTCTGCGTGTCTGCGTGTCTGCGTGTCTGTCTGTGTGCGCGTTTGTATGTGTTTTCACCTTTTTTGTTTTTACTCGAATAACCTTATATGTTTTGTTTATAATCAATATGTTTACTTGTACAGCTGCTTTGTAACAATGAAAATTGTAAAAGCGCTATATAAATAAAGTTGACTTCTTTAAAACATCTATTTGAAGTTTGCTTAGTAGTTTTACAGGTTTCAAAAATTTACCTTGTTCACTGTCCACCCTGAAGACCCACCGACCTGGAACATTTACATTACTGGAGTTCTTTAGGTTCGGAATGGAGTTTCCATCGCTTGAGTCAGGAATGACAAAATAACGTGCAGAGTTTACTGTGTCATAACCTGCCTGAAGAAACAATGACAAAACATTATCATTTGCAGAACGTTTTTGTAATCTTTCATGATTTTTGTTTGGTGTTTGTTTACCTGCACTAAATTGTTCGTCACAGCGATGTCTTCGTAATTCATGAGAACAAAAGACAAGTTACCGTCTGAAATTAAAACCACTTGAAACGAGGATTCCTGCAAAGATGAGAAACTTGTCAGTGCATTCCGAGAGCCTCGCATCCCTCGACCCCGTCTGTGATATTCCATCACAATCCACCAGGGTAAACGAAGCAGCCTGACTCACCGTGCCGGTGTGATAAAAGTACGCGACTCGGTCCCAAGTGGCCACAAACACCCAAGTTGCGTTGAAACTGAGATCAGGGAAATGAAGGTTTATGTCCTGAGTGGCTTTTGCGAGCACAACTCCTTCTGTGTACTCTTGATATGAGATGACACCATTCTGACTGATGTCAATGTCGGTCCAGAGAGGAGCAATGATATCTTCACCTCTGTTGCTGGGTGGAGGGTAAGGAATAAACTCTAATGATGGCTGGATGAATGAAAGATGCCCGTTATTATTCACCTGCAGAAAAGAGATATCAGTCAACAGAGGAAAATACTGCAGTATGAACTGACCTGCCATGTACGCAGGTTATGTTTGAAAAGCATTTTAAGTAATAAAAATGAAATGGATTCTCACATAGAGCTGGTGGTACATGCGGCCAAAGAAAACAAATGGACGTGACAGGCCAACATAAGTGGAGTTTTCATCTTCAACAGCAATATTTCCACCGACTGAGTCAAACGGATAGAAAATCCCGGGAGCTTTGAAAGAATAGAGAACTTAAGGCTCGAGTGATGAAGACCTTAACGGTTCATGCATATGATCATTCTTTTCTTGCGTTGCATGTTCAACAGGATGAACCGGTTTTGGTTCAAAGGTCTATATTTACCCATTTGTGCTGTTGTCACCTGATCTGTTGATGAAAATAAGCAAGATTTAATGTATATTTGAACGCAATGGCATTTGTGTTTAGGTTGTGTTAGCCATGAGAACATTCAAACAGATGGTATAATCTAACTCACTCAGTGACAGGACTGACATCAACAGCAGGAGATGTTGCGGAAGAAATCTCATCATCACTTGTTTGGGGTCCTGGTGCTGTAATGAGAGACCGCTTTAATATTTATAGCTCATTTTAGCAATTTCTTTTGCGTATTTGCAGGGAAAAAACTATATATAATGTAGTATACATTATCTATATAACCCTCTAAAACCTTTTATTTCATGATTAATGTTTTTTGCCAAAAGTCAATATTGTCATGGTCTCCTTTTGTCACTGGGTTTTGTAAAAATCAAACAAATAAAAAGGATTTCAAAGTGCTTGTTAACTTTGACAACGATGAACAACAACAACAATGATTTGTATATGTATTGATTTATTTATATACTGTATTATATTCATACGCACATAAACATTGTATTATATAATTTATTATGCAATGCTTTTAAACAATATCAATGAAATCCAACAAAAGATTACAATTCAATAAATTAAAGGAGATGATAAATTCAGCATACCTCACACAGGTCTTTGGATCAGACTGTTGAACTCGCTGTAGGTGAAATTCCCAACACAAACACAAACTGTGACTCCAGTTTGACTCGCTTTATAGTAATGAAGGGAGGGACACAGACATGGAAGGTATGACAAAAGCCCTTCATGAGAACAAAGCCTGCTGGAATTTGCCTGATAAATTATTCGAAAATAATTGAACACCTACGCACTTATTCTTATTCTTTCCACAAAAGTAGTAAGCTCATCAGAACTGTAGAATAACATAAAGGATTATGCTTCGACTACAAAATCTAAACCAAAAATGAAAGTTGTTATAATGTTATAACCTTTTGCCTGAAATTAGCAGAAAAGCAGCTTCTTGGCGTTTCCCCCCAAACTACATTTTTGTTCCCATGTATCCGAGTTCTTATTGGCTGCCTTTTTTCCTTAGTTGGTCGAGGTGAAGCATTGCAAAGTCATTTTCTAACAAGTACAATGTTTGTAATGAAAAGTATATATTTGCACAACTACAAAACGTCAGACATTTAAGCACGCAAACACCTTCAGATGAAAACCTTTTTAAGACAATCAGAAACTTTTCAAGTATCCAAAAGAAGCCTATGAGAAAACATTTTGTTTTATTTTTGGAGCTTGTTTTTGGACCCTTAAACAAATGCACAGGTGATCATGACACATTTAAAGTTATTATTTTGCAATATTATATCTTTATACACCCTTTGAGCCACTCTAAATAAAAATGTAAAAACATTACAAATCCTGGCAGGGATTATATTGACTTTTATTCAGTTTAACCAGCACAGCATATGTGATGCAGTGTCAATGCATCATTTCTGCCAAAAAAATATTTACAAAGATGTTCAAAAGCATTTTACAGTTATCCCTTAGCAATAGAAAAAGGCAAGCGTACAGCAAGTATTAAGGGGGTTTAAAGGACAGTCAACAGTTAATAAATACATTCAATTACCAAAACTAAATACACCAACACCAAAATAAACCAAAAAAATTTAGTTTCTATATAAGATATACAGTTATTTTTGCTGAGTATTAATAAACACAATGTGACCTTTTTATTTATTTGATCAAAGCACAAGAAAGGAGTTATACTTCATTATCTTATCTTCATTATTTGTTCATGTGGGTATGAGAAACAGAAAGTGAGTTGAAGAGCGAAAGGCAAACAAACATTCCTGCGGAGCAACATTCATTCCTCTGACAATGGCGTGACTATCAGTGACTTATTGTGCCTAATAACTGGTTTAGAAGTTGGAACTGCTTCAAGTTTTCTTCTCCACTCTTCGTGCGGAAAGCTTCACGTCACTTGGCAGGCCGCGAATTACCAGCTCATATTTGATCTGAAACAAAGATGAAGCGACAGTTTTACATTTCTTGTGTATTACCACTACTTTCGCATTTTCTTAAGAAATAGTCAAAGCGTGACTTACCTTCTCCAAAACATTTGCAAGGTTTACACTATCTGTTAGGTCCAAATCCGAGGTGACTTTCATTTGAAGTCCTACTACATTTTCTAAGAGATGCAAGAGTAACGACGTATGAAAAACAAACTCAAAATATAAAATATCCACTTGTTTGATGATGTATGCGATGCTTACCTGCGTATGCCATAAAGGCCCAGCGACCCGGAACGTTTACATTACTTGTGTGCGTGAGATTTTGGACGAGGTTTAGATCGTTTGACCCAGGAATGACAAAATAATTTACAGAGCCTACTGTGTCAAAACCGGCCTATTTAAAACATACAAACACTGTTAATACATGCCAATATATATTAGATTGTCATTGTGATTTACAAAACATTCAGCTTACCTTCCCTGAACTGTATTGTGGACCAATGTCACCGTAGTTCATCAGGATAAAAGAATGACTACCATTCGATATTAAAACCACTTGAAATGAGGCTGACTGAAAAGATTGAAAACGTTGATTGTCATATTTAGTAAAGGCTAATTTGAAAACCCTTTGCGATACAACAAACTTACCGGAGCTGAATGATATAAAAACACATTTGCATCCCAAGTGTAAACAATGTCCCAAGTTGCCACAAAGACCCAAGTGGCACTAAAGCTCAGACCAGGATAATACTGGTTTATATCTTGAGTGGCGCGTGTGAGCACATCTCCAGATGTGTACTCTTGATAGTTCAATGCACCGAGTCCAAAGTCATCGTGTTCACTCCAGAAAGCAGCGATTAAATCTTCTCCTCCATAAGAAGGGTCCATCTCTGGTATTGCTTGACTGAATGAAAGGAGTCCATTATTGTTCACCTGTATCAAGAGAAATCTGTCAAAATCCAGCAGACAAACAGCGAAGTGCGCACAAGTTTGAATGTAGGTTTGTGTTCATTCACATTTAGACTTTAGATAACAGAATTGAATCTTACATATATCTGGTGGTGTGCACGCCCAAAATACACAAATGGACTGGATAGGGTAACTGTAGGATTTATGTGATCTGCAATTATCGTTTGTGTGTCTCCTGCCGCCAAACCGACGGGATAGAAGGTCTCTGGTGTTGCGGAGAGAAGAAACACAAATTGACACAAACGTGCATACAGATGTTTAAGTTTTATACTCACTTTAAACTGTGTGTTCAGGTGGAAGGGTCTGGACTTACCTTCAAATTGTACAATGCCTGTTTAAAGAAAACAAAGAGCACTAAGTCTAAAACATATACCAAATATTGATGACTAGAGATATTTGACAATCATTTGTGATTCTAAATATGATTACAGGTAGGGCTGCAAGATAAAGTTGAAAAGATGCAATAACTTGCTAAATATAGTAATAAGCAATATTTAAACATGTTTCAGATTAATTCTTGGAAAAGAAAGCATCTTTACAACTTCTGTAAATGAACGGCCATGTTTTACTGCGGCACTACATAAAAACCAATCAATGTTTTAGCAAACCATTGCGATATGCACATCACACCTGCAGCTGCAGAAAAACTACAGAGACCACTTCAAACTAACAATATGTCTTCCAATTTCCAAATAGAAATATGGTTTCTATTTGCATTTATTTGCAGAAAACTGGATAGGTGAAAATAACAGAAAAGGGGGCTCAGTATTTTAAGAAAACAAGTTCAGATTCCTGTTGTGAAACAGAAAGGTTCTTCACGGGTTAACGGTTCTTTATGTCACCAAAAGGTTCTTCTGGGGCATCAAATATCCCTTTGAAGCACCTTTTTTAAGAGTCTATATGTATTTAGGAAAAGCTGGATTTTTATCGTCTTGTCACGCTGTCATTCTTCGCAGACTATATGTCACTCCTGCTGTTCAATTTGATCGAAATTCAAAAGACACTTGACTAAAATGACCACAATACATCTACACATAGAAATCATTTGGAATGGTCTCTTATTATTTTCCGTTGCTGATGTATATTTGCCCAATTTGTATTTTGATCGAGATTCACACATGTAAAACACTTACCTTGATTTGCAGAGAAAGCCCAACGGCCTGCAACGTTTACATTACTCTTGTACCTGAGGTTTGGGATGAGGTTCCAATCGGTTGATTCAGGAATGACAAAATAATTTGTGCCTATCGTGCCATAACCGGCCTGTTAAAAACATTAAAGCTGTGTATACATATCAAACCAATACGAAGATTCATATAATGTGTTACTGTGATATAGTTTATTTTACCTCTGCTTGAGCACCAAACCCACCAATGTCACCATAGTTCATCAGGATAAAAGAATGACTTCCATCTGAGATTAAAACCACTTGAAACGAGATCATCTGAGAAACGGTAAAAGAATCGACTGTCACATCGGCTTTAACCGCAACAAATGATTTACACTATAAAACAAACAACACTCTTACCGGGCCTGAATGCTGGTAAAACCCATTTTCATCCCAAGTGCTAACAAAGTCCCAAGTTGCCACAAAGACCCAACTGGCGTTAAAGCTCAAACCAGGATAATAACTTTTGATATCTTCAGTGGCGCGTGTGAGCACATTTCCAGATGTGTACTCGTGATAGTACACTATACCATATCCAAAGTCATCGAGATCTGTCCAGAAAGGAGCGATTAAATCTTCATTTCCGTAAGATTGAAAAGGCACAGGGTCCATCTCTGGTATGGCTCGGCTGAAGGAAAGGAGTCCATTATTGTTCACCTGTATTGAGAGAAATCAATCCAACAGAATGTCACAGAGCTTTGCATTGGCTTTCACATTTAGACTTTCAATAATGGAATTGAATTCTCACATATATCAGATTGTACGAGCGTCCAAAATACACGAATGGCCTCGATAGGCTAACTTCAGCAACGCTTTCGGCAGCAAAAACAAACATTTGCGTGTCTCCTGCCGTCAAACCAACTGGATAGAAGGTCTCTGGGGACGCCAAGAGAACAAACACACACACCGTTTGATAGAGGTGTTTACAATTCACCCTTATTTGAGTGGTTTACTAAGCATTGTGCATCTAGGTTGTGAGAAACACTATTTTCAGTTCAAGAGTTTGTACTTACCTGTAAATTGTGCAATGCCTGTTTAAAGAAAAATAAAGAGTTTTCAATTCCCGAAGAACATACAAAATATTGCACACAGTACAGGTGATGACTATGTAGTAGGATCACAATTATGATTCATGCGTCATGAATGAGAAATTTCACCACCGTTCGGTTCATCATTACTTTCCAAATGTGCTAAAGTCACAATGTAATAGTACAAACGGAGGACATACGGCATACGGAGATGAAATCTACCTTGATTTGCAGAGAACGCCCAACGACCTGGAACGTTTACATTGGTTGTGTCTTTGAGGTTTGGGACGAGGTTTAAATCGGTCGAACCGGGAATGACAAAATAATGTGTGGAGCCTACTGTGTCATAACCCGCCTATTGAAAACATCAAATTCGAAGTAAACATACTGAACCAGTACAGAATATAAACTGTTGTTGATGTGATCATTTTCTTTTACCTCCGCTGGAAAATTGATCATATTAATGTCACCGTAGTTCATCAGGATAAACGAACGACTACCATCCGAAATTAAAACCACCTGAAGTGAGACTGTCTGAAAAGATTTGAAACATTCAATGTCACATTTCCAAGCACAGCAGTTTGTGTCAAAAGTTATGAAAAACAAACCTACCGGAACTCTTTGATCTGTGTGTGCGTTTTCTTCCCAAGCTATGAGGTCCCAAGTTGCCACAAAGACCCAAGAAGCGCTGAAGCTCAGACCAGCATAATAACGGTTTATATCTTGAGTGGCGCGTGTGAGCACATCTCCAGATGTGTACTCCTGATAATAGTACGCACCGAGAGTAAAGTCACTGAATTCAGTCCAGAGAGGAGCGATTAAATCTTCACCATACGGAAAAGGCAAAGGGTCCATCGGTGGCATCTCTCGGCTGAATGAAAGGAGTCCATTCTTGTTCACCTGTATTAAGAGAAATCAGTCCAAATCTACCAGACAAACAGCGAAGGATGAACTAACAGTGGTTTATCAGAGCCGTGTCGATTGAATTCTTACATATATCTGGTGGTACTGCCGCCCAAAATACTGAAATGGACTGGCCAGGTTAACTTGGACGTAGCTTCCATTATCAGCAACTGGAGTTTCAGTGTCTCCTGCTGCAAAGCCAAATGAATAGAACCGCTCTGGTGCTGCAGAAAGACAAAACAAACATTGTTTTACATTTTATTCTCATTTATGATCTTCGTTTAGTTGAGAAACAATAGTTTAAATCAAGGCTCTGTACTTACCCATCCATTGATTACCTGTTTAAAGAAATCAGAGAGAATTCAATTTTAAAACACGTGTGTGAAGAATACTTACGGTACATACAAATATCATACAGGTGTAACAGGTGATGACTAGAAGTGTCAGTATTTGCTGTTACAATTACAATCATTTGAGTCGATTATGAAATTCTTTATCCCAAAATTAGCTGTAAACACACATACAACAGCGGGGACATCTGAATAAACAACACTGAGAATAACATACTTGGAACAGCAGTTTGGAATAATGTCGTTGAAACTGAAAGAATAAACACATCGAAACACCATAAATGAGTTTTTGAAATACAACATGCAAGACAACACATTCATAATTTTGGTCAAGAATTTAACATGAAGCTTTTAGCTTTTAGATCAGAGGTTCTCAACCTTTTTGACTACAAGGCCAATATTCAGCAATATTCAAAGCCCCCCCCAAAAAATCTTTACCCAATAAAACATTTCAGAGCTTGATATTAACTGGATATCGTTTTTAGCTGTTATAAAATGTGTAAATGCTCATTTTAAATCATTTAAACCGTCCCCTGTTGAGAACTGCTGGTTTAGATCTTGTTTATATGAAAGTCTGTATTTACCCGTCGTCGTTGTTGCCCTGGCTGATGAAGAAAAATGCAAAAATAAATAGAGTATTCAATTCCTGAAGAACATACTAAATATTGCACACAGTACAGGTGACTACAAGGCCAATATTCAGCAATATTCAAAGCCCCCCCAAAAAAAATCTTTACCCAATAAAATATTTCAGAGCTTGATATTAACTGGATATCGTTTTTTGCTGTTTTTAGCTGTTATAAAATGTGTAAATGCTCATTTTAAATCATTAAAACCGTCCCCTGTTGAGAACCGCTGGTTTAGATCTTGTTTATATGAAAGTCTGTATTTACCCGTCGTCGTTGTTGCCCTGGCTGATGAAGAAAAATGCAAAAATAAATAGAGTATTCAATTCCTGAAGAACATACTAAATATTGCACACAGTACAGGTGACTACAAGGCCAATATTCAGCAATATTCAAAGCCCCCCCAAAAAAAATCTTTACCCAATAAAATATTTCAGAGCTTGATATTAACTGGATATCGTTTTAGCTGTTTTTAGCTGTTATAAAATGTGTAAATGCTCATTTTAAATCATTAAAACCGTCCCTTGTTGAGAACTGCTGGTTTAGATCTTGTTTATATGAAAGTCTGTATTTACCCGTCGTCGTTGTTGCCCTGGCTGATGAAGAAAAATGCAAAAATAAATAGTAAAATATTCAGTTTGATTGTCTTTATAATAGTCAAATGAAAACTGCTAGTGAAATGACAAGAGCTTACCCAGAGACAGAACTGATATGAACGCCAGAAGATGAATTTGTGAAATTCCCATGATTCCTGTGAGTTCAAACCCAAAGGTAAAACCTGTTCTGTAAACCAAAAAACAAGAAGAATGAATCATGTGGGAAATGAGAGACACACTCTTAAAAATAAAGGTCCATTGACGGATAAATGCCACATGAGAAACGTTTTAGTCCCATAAAGCACCTTTAACATCCAAAGAATCTTTCACAAAAAACATTTCTAGTGGAAAACCTTTTTAGATTATAAAAAGTATAGAGGCGTGAAATGTTTTTTCTTTGGCATTGCCAAACTCTTATAGAGAATCTATAAGAGTATAATATTGCCTGACAAAACCGACTAGAATTAGTTAAAGTATAAACGTTTTTTACTGTAGTTATGCAGCCAGTTGCCAGTAACTTACTGTAAATGTATTTTTATGTAATTTATTGGCAAAAGTGTGTTCAAAGATAAACGAACATTAAACACGAATAAATCTTTATCTTTACAGGAATAAATGATCAAATGACAGCCTCGTGCAAAGCATTCTGGGAACCAGAAATCCACATAAAAGTTGTTTTTCTCATTTTGGTTCCTTTGCATGAGGCTGTTATTTATATTATATGTTGTTATAAGACTTATATCTAGAGTTATATCTTTGAACAAACTGTTGCCAGTAAATTACATAAATGTAAATCGACAGTAAGTTACTGACTAACAGTTTTTTATATTAACGATGTTTTACATTTCATTTCTTTTGTTCTTCTTTTACAGTATTGCATTGTTCAAACGTTTTAGAGAAAATACACTAATGCAACAGGAAATAATAATTATAAAACGTGAAATGTAAATCATCAGCAACTGTAAACAATAATTGTCTAAAGGATGATATTACTTGGTGGAAATGTTTATGATGATTATTTTATTCATCAATAAATGCAACTATTTATGGAACATTGCTTGATATCATAATGCTGCTAGCTTCTATTATATCAAATCGGTCATTGTTTTGTAAAAGATAATTAATATAAAATGAAACATAAACCGATATATATTCGACTTACCTCACGCAGTTTTCTGTGACGCGCTCTCTCACCTGCTGTGGGTCAAACTGTGGAACAGGACACGACCGGTGAACACCTCCTCTGTCAAACAGTGATGAGATATCATTAACACTGTCAGCAAGGGCTTACAAGAAACCTCAACGTCGAAGTAGTGAAACAATTCAAATGTTGTCTTTTATGTAAGATGTGAACCGGTTTAATTTTCTGTCGAATGTTTTGAGAAACACTGAAGAATGTCCAGGTCAATTGTCTATTCACACAATGAGCTTGCATGAGTTTCTGCACAAATTCCTCGTGCTTTGCTCGAGGGCAAAGACTGATGTGATTCGCAACGATATTTAAAATCTTTACATCAGAACACAATGCACAAGCTCGCAAAAACTTTGAAGAACGAGGATATAAGTAGATGTCTTCCCAGAACAGGACAACACACGTATTAAGGTGTCAATCATTATATCATATTTATTAGAAATAACTTTTGAACCGGTTTGTCAATTCAGTTTGTCCTTTGAATTAAAGCAGTTATTAAAATGAACTCATTAATTGTGTTATTTTATTGTATTTGTTGCAGTTTTGACCTTGAATTTCACATGAAGGAATGTGCCGCAGAATTCTGCTGTCGGTGATAACCATCGATTATATCTAAAGGTCTACAATTGCTCAAAATGATGGAGAAAATGTATACGAGTTATTGAGAACATTGTTCAGTATAGAAAACATTTTGGGACTTAAAATTTTAAAAATAAATACCATTTAAAAAAAGAATAGAAAGAATAAATAGCATTTAAAGAGACTGAACTGTTTTTCTTCTTAGGAGGACATTGCCATTGTTGGTCAATTCGAAAAAAGAAAGACAGCTGTACAGTTTTCACTCGCTTATACTATCACTACTTGTGTATTAGTCAGTTGTATCCACACTTGTGTCAGCAAAGCGGGTAAACATGTCCAAACGCAGGACCACACATCACTTTAAAGGGCTTCATAGATGTAATGCATGACCAGAAAAACCTTTAGCTAGACAATTATATAGACTGATTAAAATCAGTGATTTGATAAAATTGGGTGGATGAAACATGTGAGCATAAACAATGCATAAAATGCTTGCCTGGCTTACTTCCAATAAAAACAGAATGGCATTACTGCAAGTGCATTCTTTAAAGGGTAAAGAAACTATTCATGCCACAAATGCTGCAAACCAATTCAACCCAATTCTGTGATCAATCCATTACGGAAGCAAAGATGAACTTTCATATACTATTTACGTGTTTACTAAAGTCATAACTTGCTATTTCAGAAAGCATCAAATGAAACATTTTGAAAGTAGAGTTTTTTCTTGCTTTTATGTGAATCCTGCAGGATTTCTGCTGCACTCGACTCAAACTTTTGCAGGACTTGTGCACAAATTGTATTGAATTATAGAACTATAAAAAATTACAAAATGAAATAAAATGAACGAGTCTAGTTTCAGGTTGGGCTTCTGAATGACTTTCTCACCCTTGAACATCTCCAAGACTCTATTCAAATAACTTAATAAAGTGAACCGAATGAATCTGAAACCACGTTAGGCTAGAGTAAATTGAACCAATGTGAAGTATTAAGGGGATCGATGAAGTGTGATGGAAATCTTCTCTTTGCCAAGATCGATTCGTTTCACATGAAGTCTGTGAAAGTCTGTCTCCCCCTGGTGGTGAATACGAGTTCTTACATTTCACATTTTGACGTTTATGTTCTCTGCCTGAACTGTGAAGTAAACAAATGCTTGTTTATCCTTCACAGATGATTGCAAAGCTAGTTTTGTTGAGGAAAAGGCTAAGAATCGATGATCTCACTGGATTGTCTTTTGTAACTGCAGTTGCATCATTGCGCCGCTGTGGGTCGCTGCCTGCATTGTCATCATCTCCAAAAAGAGCTGAGAGCTTAATACTTTTCACGTGAATATCTATTGCATTCATTTATCATCTGTGTGATTTTAAATATATGTACACTGCCAATCTCAGTCTCTGGCAATTGCTTTTGCATTCGAGTAAAGATGAAGAAATAGGCTTGTTTTTGTGATGCATAACATTAAAGTACAATGCACCCGATCCAGTGAGTGTTCAGATGGGGGCAGTGTTACTCTAACCTTCACAAGTTTCTTCATTTCTCCTGCATTCCCAGTCTGAAGTAAAGAAAGGCATAAAAGGATGATTCATGAGCTCTCGTAACATTTATCCAGGGCTCTTAACTCTCTGCTTCAGTCTCTTCCCTGCTATAAACACGAAAGAACTATTAGGAAACGCTTTCAGATCACACAGGACTATATGACACATGAGTTATTGATACTTGACCTGAAGAAGAGAGCTTCTGGCCTTCAAAGCGCTTCAAATTTATATTGTCATAATGCAACCCACACGAATGAAAAGAAATAACACGTAATACTCGGAAAGACTTTTAATGTCGAATGAATGTTCATCAGTAATATTAAACATCTATGATGAACAGAAACAGATCTGCTGTGTCCCACTCTCAGCCATGTATTGCACTGCAGCATCTGAAATTCTCTTTACTTCGTGTCTATGGCCCGTCACCTAGCAACGCTTCTTACTGTTTTAATTGCTCAGGAAGCACCTGCGGTTCGTAATGATGCTGGTCCTGATGCAAATGTGGAATTCCTTTAATCAAAGTGTAGAGGAATCAGCATCTCTGTAAGTAAACCTCCATCTGTATCCTCGCTCGCACAGCTTCTGAGAGAATGGGCTGGATTGCAAATGCGGAGTACAGGAGAATACTTTCAAGTCTGCGTGTGTCAACACGTCCTCAAGTCCTTGTTTTAACATGCATGGCATTTGAAAGGAATAGCTCCTTATGATGTTTCATCAATATATAAAACCCCGTGCAGCCTCTCACACAATTCAGATGATGTCACTGCCACATTTTACAATCCAGAAGAATCAAATCAATGTCCCACATTTATTTAGCACGGTCTAAAACACCTCATTTGAATAAACAATCCATTTAATATCATGCACAATTTTCATTTTCAAATCTCTATAATGTTGCACGTGGTGTTCTGCATTCAGGGCTTTCGGCTTTAGCAGGAGGACTTCAGCCCAAGGACACAATGTTAACACAGCAGGAACGCAAGCTCAGCATTCGCCTCCAGCCCAAATCCCAGAGGGCCGAGTGATCTTGAGCAGTCTCTTTCACATGCACAGCAAGCAGTGAATGGCAGTGGGCCTGGTGTGCGATCACTCAAACCCTCATTCAACAGAGGGACACTTATATCTCAACCAGCCGTAAATGACTTCACACACCTACCACTGTCCAGTAAGTGACAATTCACATTTTCAATTCAACGCTTGTGCGCTGTTTTGGACATTTTCAATTTTGTTTTCTTTGTCGTTTTGGCTGTGTCTATGCGAACATTATATGTTTTCTAAAAGGTGTCTATTTTTATTGGAATTTTAATATTTAACTTTCATAAATGTTTTAGGAATACTAGGTATATACAAACTGTTACACTCAGGTCCATCTGGACCAAAATGTCCTCATTGTAACCCATTAAAACTACAAAGCCATGCAAGCATAAATCATTCATTTCATATAAAAATCATTTGATTATGTTGGCTAAGGGTTCAAAATGACAAACAAATCATACATTTCAAGAAAATTCAACATGTTCAAATGTGTACTTATTGCTTATACTTTTTCTCCGTTTTAGTCTATGGAGCATTTCAGTTTGTCTGTTTCTGCTGTATTATACACCACGGCAGGCAAACCGAACAAAAGATACAGCTAGAACTATGTTTGTGTGTTAATATAGATGTCAAAGTGTGCTTTCTATGTGTGTACTGAACATTCGTTGTGTTCGTCATATTTTACAACAAATCACAAATCCAACTCCTTATATTCATATCACGGTTTCTTACTGACATTTGAAAATACTTTTCATTCAAAAATTTCATTTTTCGTTTTTTATCCCTTGTTTGCATTATTATTCATTCTAATCGCTTTTATGTGAGATAAATGCCGAACTTCATTATAGATGTAGAAGTTCAGAAGCCCCTCGCAGGCACAGTTTTCACCATGATGTCATAATAGATGTGGCATTACGTGAACAAACAAGGTTAAAAAAAAGTTTATGAGGGTTTTTGAACGTGGACATTTGAATCCATTTTGAACGTATAGGTGTGATTTTATTTCTTTAGAAAATCTGACACTGCTCAAAAAGTAATAATGCAATAAAAATCATATTCTAGTAATATATCCAAGACTGTAGTAATAACAAATAAAAGAAATTGATTCACATCGAGTATATAGAAAATCATTTTTTATAGTCATTTCTCAGGAAAAACAACAGGGTCACTCACCATGTAAACAAAATGGCTTTTAAATGAATGAATGTTTGGTAGTTATGATAATAACTGATTTTAGGATTATATCATAATATCTTGATGACTGTGTCTGGACATCGACATTTTTGTCCATTTTAAGTTCAAACACTGCACTGTACCACATTATTTACTACAGTAAAACGCACCTTACCATATGAAATATCAAAGCAGAGTACATACTAGAGTATTTATTTACTACAGTTTATCAATGCACTATAGTAAACACTACATAATACTGTAGCATACATCAACAAAGTATTAAAAACGATATTATACTACACCGTACTAAAGTGTGCTACACTGTCCTATATTAAATACTGTAGAAAGGTTAAGTATTAACTGTACTACTAGCACGGCAGTATTCTGACCTCAGAAATGTTGAGTGCTATGAGGATGAGGGCTGTGATAACATCTTTTTTTCATATTATCAGATTTTAAGTGTCCGTCCACATTCACATTATTTGTACGGAGGATAAACTCTTATTTGCATCTTTTATCAACCTGAAGTGCTAGAATGTGGTGCAGGTTGCCTTGGTAACCTCTCACAGAGATGAAGTGGAAGAGGATAGATTAAGAGGCTCGACCCTCCAACCATCCGTTACCAAAGTGGAGAGCTTTTGTTTGTTTGTTCTTTAAAAAATCTCTTCAGACTTGCTCTTTTCCATTATGTTACCGTTCCATCTACGGAGGGAAAAATGTAATAAAAATACATATTTCAACTGAAATAAAACAAATCCTGCTTGTGACGTATCTGCCAAACAAACAGATCAAAGTTAAAGCAGAAATCTGTTTCTGAAAGATTGTTTGAAAGGAAGTCACTTACTGCATAATGGAAAACTGAAAAAAGTTACACAGTACACGTGATGCCATCGTGAATGCTTTAAATGTTAGCGTGCTATTAGATTAGATTCAACTTTATTGTCATTTACACATATACAAGTACAGTGTAACGAAATGTATCCGACCTCATCATAATGCGATTGACTGGTGTCTCATTTTCATCACTGTACAGTGTGCACTGCATTGTGGGATACAGTATTCAAGCGTGTTCGTCAAACAATCTCCAAATTCACAATATTACAAGTACAGGTAGATCGTGCATCCTATACAAAAGCTTTGCATTACATATTTAGACACATAAGAGTATTTACCCGAGAAGATCACCAGATAACCAAATGATCCCATCATGGCATGTGATGCGTCATTCCTGCAAAATAAAAAAACTTCAGAACATGATAAATTAAAGTAATAACTTACTTCAATTCTCTCATCACTGCTCGCATCGTTTCTTTTGGCGCTTCAAACCTGCAAAAGACCAAAAGAAATAAACTGCAAAAAATTATTATAAAAAGGTTCAAGGGGCAACATATGAGACAAACACTTTTTGTACCTTTTAGGTGTAGATTCAATATCCAAAAACTTGTTTCTAATTTCTGTGTGTACAAATACACAATTTCTGTGAAACATCCTCTACTCCTGAATGATGTAAGATCTGTAGTGGTTTCTTAAAGGGAAGCCTCTCCAGCAAGAGATTTTAAATGACCAGAAAATAAATCAAGGCAGTGTATCTGTGTTTTCTGTGTGAAGAGACCCGGAGCATTTCACACTGTTAAATAAAAAGAACAAATCTGACCCTCAGCAAATAAAAACTGGTTTGTTGAATAAAAACGTAAGAAAGGAATTAAGACTCAAATTTCAACAACTAGTGAAGAGTAAAGAGAGACGGATGACCTTGAGCATCACCTATCTGATCTAGGTGACCATCCATTAGACATTCAATAAGTTTGGATAAACATCCAATTAAAGATTTTCTTCTGCGGGTTTGGATCAATAGATCAAGGAGGATTTTCATTTCGTCTCTGGCAGGATTCTTATGTAAACAATCCTACTGAAACACGCATCTGGTTTAAAATGGAAAAAAGGATGGAAAATCAATTCAAGTCCATCTTTCCCTCATGTCAAATGTTTTTACTGAATTATTTTACTCGGGCGTAGCACAATCAATATTTGAAAACAAGGGGGATTATTATACAGTTATTGTGGATGCTATTATGATCTTTTTTTAAAATGCTGTTGATGGATAAAGTTTACGAAATTTAACAAATAACAATGAACATCTGGGTTAGTCCAATTCATACACAATATCTGTTTGTCCCAAAATATAGAAAAACACAACACTGCACACGCAAAATATTTGTGCATCATAATCTTTTTAATTCAAAACTATTGTTTGCATAAGAATGCAAATCTATCACACCCATTTGAAAGAGAAGCTCTTGAAGACAGGACCTGGTTTGTGTAGCTTTACCAGAAGACATCAGCACTGATGTTAAACTCGTGTCATTTCGGCTTTACACCGGCAGGCACGCAATAAAATGCACTCAAGCGGATCCACGACAAAATCAAAAGTGTGTAGACGTTAAAAACAGCCCAAGGTTTGCAGTGGAAACTCAAGAAACATCTGAACAGCAGACCCGTGGCTGTCAGTGTGCAGAAATGCTTTTAAGAACAAATGCATAAAGTTCTGACTAAGAAAGATTTACAGCAAATGTTGAGTTTACATTCATTTTGTTGTTGAGTTTTACTGAAGGAGGGAACCGGTGGGTGCTGTTAAATAGCTTGAAGCCATTTATCATTGGAGCATCCTGCAAAACAAACACGATCTCTTTAAACTTCATATAAACAAAAACAGCATTAAAACGCTTATATATCAGAGTATGAAACTTTATTAAGAGAGCCAAAAGGAGATCACATGCCTTCAAAAAATCTAATTTGAACTTGATAAAGCATCATTTTACAATATCCGTGGTCATAAAGAATTATTAACCGTGTGCATTTTCTTTAAAAGGGCAGGGTGCCTGCTGTCCTTTCAAATATTTTTGTTTTACATGTTCAATTATCCTTTATTAAGATTGTATTCAAATGCATGAGAGAAACATCATCACCAGTGGTCTCAGACTGCACGCAAATCCTAAGGAGCTCTTCATAAAGAGAAAAGATGCTGAGACAATGAACCTTTTTATTTCCCAAGACAGATTTCACAAACGATCCAACGCTCTTCTGTAGAAGTGTTTCTTATCTCTGAACCCTGAGAACTTCAGCCGGTCCAAACCTCAGACACAAAGCTCTCGCTGGAAATCAAGCATTGGAAAGATAATCCAGAAATAAACCTTTCATCTCCACCGTCCACCTGCTGAGACTATTACATGATGTCCACAGCAATAGACCGACTCTCAGCCACCATAAGAAGAGAGACCTGAAATATAACGTGATATGTAACATCACATCTTCACATTTGACAAATATCAGAAATATATACGAACTCATCATTTACATGAACAGATCACCGCATCATTTTCTCTCATCATAAAAATGTTTTTGAACGTCGGCACTGCTCTTTTTTTCATACAGATCACAGAAACAAAACGCAATCAGATCAGAAATAGCTTGAATTCAGCCTTCAGCCTCTTCTGTGCGAACATCTAGCAGATAAACTCAAATCTCACCAGCACAAAGTGATTCACAGACAACAGCAGAATTTCAACAGCCTTCATACGGACCATCGTGTGAGCGACACATTGTCATCATTGCCAATCAAAAGTGAAGACAATATGTTACTCGGATATTATCAATCTGCCGTGACAGGACATCTTTTCACACCGACTGACGGCCTGTTATTGATTTCCTGACCAGAGATGTTATTTCAGCACATAAATGACACTGGCTTCGTCCATTTATTTCACTCATGGGCTTGTAAATTGCTTAAGCAAACGTAATAATCTTTTCCCGTGAGGTGTCAGCCTCATCATCTGTGATGTGGCACGTATAATCTCAGGCGACACGACCGCAGTCTTTCATGTATGCGTATGATGCTTTACACAACTCAAGCGCCACTCAGATCGACTCTAGTGCAATTTCAGAGACTCGTGTGTTGAGTTTGAAAGGCTTTTATGAGCGATTGCATACATCATGAACGCTCTGAAGATATGCTGGGTTGGTTTCAACTTATGGTTGGGTCAAAAGGGAAAAAGCCCAGTCGTTGGGTTAAATAAACCAAGTAAAAATTGCCAGTCGGGTGATTTATATGTAATTCTAGAATATGAACTTTCTTTGTAGGCTAAAGTAAATGTTGAATGAGATTAAATCCGTTTAGACGGTGATACCCCAGTGTATCGTGGGAAAGCGTTCGGCTCAGTCAGGGTATTAATGTCACGGTGTGGCCGGATCTGTTGCTTTGGGACGTTCCTGTTAATGACTTGGCACGACACATTCTGCTGTTCTCAGAGCCCCCGAAACAACAAACCTGTCTGTACAACTCCTGTCCACGTCATACATCACCATGTTTCTATTACACGTGTTAAAACACATTACAGTAACACTTTACACTAAGGTACCCCTTTATGAAGCATTTATAAATGTGTTATAACTGCATGAATAAAAGGGATTCTAACTAAATGCCTGCCAAATAGTGAGCAGGTATAAGAAAAACAACCCTACAGTGTCCAGTCTTACAGCCTATATTGCAAACAACATCAAGATAATAATGAATCTGCTTTTGAGGAGAAAAATTTAATAAATACATTTATTAAGCATTTATAACATGCGAGTTAAACATGGCTGACTATTTGGCAGGCATTTCAGTAGAATCCCTCTTTTTATTCATGCAGTTATGCTTTATAATACATTTGTAAATTAATTATTAATCATTAATTCAAACGTTTATAAATGCTTTATAAAGGGTACCTTAATGTAAAGTTTACCCATATAACATACAATAGTAAAAATTTAAAAACACTTTAAAGAGGGAAATTATAATACCACCAAACCGTAATACGATGTTGAATGGATGTTTAAGCACTTTAAAGTCTTCTTTTGTTAGACCTCCAAACACACACATTAACAAATCTGAGCAAAGGATTTCATGATCCTGTAATGTTTTCATAAATCAGAATGCACGCATATCATATATTTCTCTAATGATGAGTTCATTTCATCAGTCTATGTCTGTCATCTGTATATCAGTTTTGTTTGTGTGAAAAGATTTAAGCTTCAGATATAAGCACGTCATTTAACATCATTCAATATCACGGACCGCAACAACATGACTGCTGTCAAAGCACATTTACTTAAGCTACTTAAGTGCCTGAAAGTATTTATGCATGAATCATGATATAGTCTTTCTTAATCTTTTATTAAACAAATATTTGCAAAGCAAGCACGTCAACCAGTATTACTGTGACTAGCAGGCGTCGAACAAAAACGGAAAGCTCTTCAGGTCTGAAGGACTCCAGTTAAATACATATTCAGTTGTCTCGGAATTACAGTAAATTACAGTATTTTTATCTCAACACAAGAGCATCTGTCAAGCTGACACTCTGGAGTGTGAATCAGATCTTGTTTTGAGATCAAATGTTTTGCATCACATTCAAGACAATGGGAGGTTTGTCTCAGTGGATGCATGTGACCTCGGACATCAGCGTCATGTTTGTAACAGGGAAGTTCGCCTGAGATTCCTCGAGGGAAATCGCACCTGTCATGTGTTCTTTCATTTCTTCTCTATTGACTTACATTATCTGAATTGACTTCTGAATAATACTATACACTAATACTTCATGTGATTTTTACCCTTAAATACCGTGGTACTTTTGAGAGTTCAATGAGTAAAAGTTAAAGGTTTAGAGAAACTTACCTCAAGCTCCTGACATCAAACATCAGAGGACCTTCCGAGATTTTAAATCATCCAGACAGTAAATATACAAATACATAGATTTTGAGTTTATTCAGAAGTCAGTAGTGAATTTGGAGCAGTTAATGTAATTGATACACATGGTGTTGATATTATGTGGTTTATACATCATGACCTTTGCTTTCACTCCATATGACAACAAAGCACAATGAAATCAATAAAAGACGCATTGGAAATATCTTTATACTGTCCCTCTCATATTAAAATCAATAAGCCCCTTTTCGGATAGAAATGCCAATTATGTTTCTGCACATCGAATACAAAAAAGGATTAAAAATGGCTTTCGAAAAATAAAATAAAATCATATATACAAACCTCTGTACATAAATGTGTATATATATTGAGGATAAAAGTATCAAGTAAAAAACGTTGATTATGTAACAAACCCCTCAGATACACCGAGTGGTTTGTGTTGGTCCTGTGTCTTAATGACAATGTGCGATTTCACGTTCCAAATCGACTGTCTGTCTCTCAGCTTGAGTTTAACTTTAACATCTGTCCAAATTACCCAGAATTCCCAGACTCGAGACACAGTGCATCTGTATTGACTCGCGTCTGCAAAGATTCTGATATTTGCTGACACCTAAAGTAATGTGAGCCAAAACAACATACTGCAGAGGCGATTCAGCAGCGGACTGATTCCTCTGATGAGATCGTCTTCATGCTCATGTAAAATCATTGGATGGGGAGGCGTCTGTCTCGATTTGGTGATGTTGTCTTCTCTCTTACTGGACTATTCCAGAATCGATGGAGGTCTGCTTCCGTGTGGTCTTCGGAGGGGGAGGAGGAGGGGTCTTGCTGGGTAAGGGGGGAGGAAGATGCTGAAACAAGAAAGGACAACATTTATTTATTGTATGACTCAAATGCTCTTATCTATGAAGCCATTATAGTTAAGGGGACAGTTTCAAAATGGTTTCATCGTCATGTCATGTCAAACCTGCGTGACTTACTTTCTTCTGCAGGACAAAAAAGAAGATAGTCTGACGAATGTCGATAACCAAATCACATTGTATGAACACACAACCACTGAAACATTTCTCAAAATATCTTCTTCTGTGTTCCACTGAATAAGAGTCATCTTTAAACTATAAAAGTGAATAAATGAGGACAGAATTGAGATCTTTGGGTGCGTTATCCCTTTAAGAGATGCAAAAATGAATCTTGTCTGTCGTTAATACTTATTCAAAAATAGACTTTATAAGGAGCAAAGAACAAACATATTCATAAAAGGTCTGTAAAAGTCTTTTACAAATCTAAAACGCCATTGGTTGCTTGTTCATACCCGTTGGTGAGGTGGTGGTGGAGGGGGGGTCGTCGGACTAGCCAGGTCTGAATTGTCCATTAGGTTTCCATAGTCACCCATGCTGCTTTTGACAGGAAGTGGAGGCGGAGTTTCCCCATAACCCGTCCCGTTCAGCTCAAGATCTGCATACAAACAATTCACAACCAAATCAATTAGCCCAAAGTGTACTTAGACCGAGCGTAAATTGCTTTTATAAGCAAGAGGTACATCTCCATTTTAAAACGCTTCTTTTATGTTTTGCAAAGAGACTTGAACACACTCGGTTTGTCAAATGATAGTTTATCATATCCGTACAGTAGCAAGCGTTCAGCAATACAAATCTTGACACTATTTGCTTCAGTTATGATCAGAGCCGAGGCTGGCAGCCACTAGCTTTTTTTGTAATATATTTACGACACGCCTTCAATTTTCTCACGAAGGTCTGTACTCACATTTTTTCTGTGATATGTGTTTCAAAATGTGTGAAATAATTGACTTTGCAATATCAAAATAAGTGAGGTGGCCAATCTGATGAAAGAAGGCGGGAGTTACTGGTTACAGAGCCGAGCAGTGACCAATCATATCAACGACGGAGCTGTTCAGCAAGAAAAATGCTTTAGTTTTAAAGACATCTTGTAAGTGACATCCGACCGTATTCACTAATGCAAATGACAAAATCTGATATAGATAAAAAACATGTAATCCCAAGCACAGCTACAACTGACAGACTTTGGTTTTCTGATAGAAAATAGTCAATTGTATTGGAGGCACAGGGGGACCCACAAATAAAAATGATTATATAAAAATAGCGTAAAGGCTTGGTAATGATTAATAATATAGAAACTGCATTAGCTCTGGCATCACTGAAAGAGATGAGGATTTGTATTTGATAATCTAATGCAAAGACATTCATACATAAAAGGTAGATAAACAAGTTCAAATACCTTATAGGGTTCCCGTTCAATTTGACAAAAGTTTCTATATATCTGTTTAAATTCTCTACTACAAAGATCTGGATTTAAAAAACAAAAGTGTAATCTAAAGAAACAGCCCAGTGGTGAGGCGGTGAAAACATATGAGCAGATCTCAACAGAGAACTAGAACAGTGAGAGAGAGAGAGAGAGAGACTTGCACTTAATTCTCAGCCCAGAGATGATGACATGTAGTGCAAACGCTGAATTCAGACAGAGAGCCGGACCCACGGGAGATCTTCAGAGGAGACTCACTGAAAACCTCTGCAGTGTCCCATAATTCCCTGCTTCACATCACAGCGATACCTTTATCTGCCATCGCACTAAAGTTTGCCAAACGCCATCTGAACGCAGCAAAGACAACCTACCGGCGGTGAGGTTTTGTGTGGAAGAACATAAATAAAGTGACTGTATCCATCAGAAGGATTTGAAGAAACCTTATCAGCAATTCATCATAATTGAGTCCCACTTATTTTAAAGTGATAGTCTAATTCTGTCATGATTTCGTCACCCTCTCATCATTTCAAACCATTATGACTTTCCCCAAAGCACAAAAGAAGATATTTTGAAGAAAGTTGGTAACCGATCAGCCCTGGACCCCATTCACTTCTATTGTACGGACACAAAACCAATGCAAGTGAACAGAGCTCAGTTAACAACAAGTCACAAGATGGTGAGCAAATCATGATTTTTGGATGAACTATCACTTCAAACTGCAAGAAGACCCTTCTTTGCAAAACAAGCTGAAATATATATTATAATATTTTCTCCCTTAAGAGATAACTAAACTTCTACATCTATAGTGGCTTGCTTTGTCAAAACAAGCTTAATCTGGTTTCATTTCAGGAGAATATTTGAGACATCAGTGTCACACGTACTGGATCCAGACAGTAAGCTGAAGTGTAGTTTGGCCCGTGGGGTGATGGGAGGAGGGACGGCGGAGGCGCTGGAGTTAGCCGGGGCTCCCGGCGACACGGAGAGCCGCTTCTCCCCCAGCAGATTGATCACCTGACTCTTGGGTCTCTGGGGTCTCAACGGGCTGATCTGAAGAGAAGATGGACAGAAAATGATCATGTCCTAACTTAATACACATCCTAACCCAATGGAAGGTGACTGAATCAGAAAACTAGGACTCGTAGGACAAATATTATTATATGTATAGCAAGCAATGCGATTCTAAAATAGGCAAAATAATATGACCTAACACAATATGAAAAATGGTAAAACTAACTTTTAAATGAGATTCAACCCGTTTTTTGAAAAAGGATAATGTGAGTTGTGTGGTTGTTATTGAGGAATATCAGATGATGATAACGGTGACAACAGAACACAGTGAATATATACAGTAATACTGCCGAGGTAATGTTCATGAATAACAAAACTCAAATGTTCATCCATTCAAACAGTTCAGATCCATTTACATTCACATACAGGTTTGCCTAATGCATTATTAAATATGCTTATAAATAATGTGTGTTGTAAATGACATCATTCATATAAAATATGTAGGATGTACATCAGACACAGAATGATGCTTTTATCTTATTGCCTATTTCCAATAAGGGAATAACTTATGATCGGTGTGTCTACAGTACAATTTCACATGTAGAGAAAGTACTTGACTTTTTGAGAAACTTTGTCCATGTGTTGCAGTTCAGAATCAAGCATGAATAACTGATAAGAGCAGTAGCCTAAAGAATATGGTTGCATAAAGTCAAATATGAATCACGCTATGACACATAACTCAGATTGTTATGAACGGTGGCCTGTGGCGGCGTGAGGGTCTTTATAATAAATGATAGAACATCAGATCCATCATGTGCGCCGCTCTTCTGTTGTCCAGGACCTCAAGGTTACATTAATTCCTCACAATACAACATGAGTCAATGAATCTAAGCCCGGCCATTTATATATTCTCATTAAAGCCTTCTGAACATCTATTATCTGTTCAGTACGACTGATTCATCACATTTGTTCCTGTTCAAAGAGCTTGAAGAAGATTCATTAGATGACCGGATTTACACCTGTGGCTCTTTTTGATTTACAGAACCCATTGAGAGGGAAACGTTTGCTTGTCTAAAACAGATGTGACCAAATTCAGACCAGATTCGCGAATATCTCTTTTGATATGTATCATTTAAATGTATTCTATCTTAGATGATTGTTTACCCGTTATTTATATGGAAGAGCAGAGCAACCCTATGAATAATGTAGATTTGATTGAATTCTTGGGGTCATTTTAATATGTTAGGTTTGGTGAGAACTCACTGTTTCTGACAGTATGACCGCTTCACTGGGCTGTAGGGTCAAATCGGCCGTCTTCAGCTCTTTATCAAACAACTCCTGATGTTTACTGTTCCTCTTCTCCTTCTTCTTGTCTTTCCTCTCTTTCTCCGTCTCGTCTCGATCCAGCTTGTCCTGAGACTTGCTGTGCAGCTTCTTGGGTAGTAAAGGCTCCAGCGCGAAACTGTCAGTGAGAAAATTGAACAGAGGAAACTTCTTTTCAATATCAGAGACAGGATTCTTCTAAAGGTCCTGTGTAAATATTTGCACTCATTTGACATTTAGCTTCAACTTTAATCCCGAGCATCACGTTTCCGGCATGCAGTCTCTGTAGTCATGGCAACTGCATCATATAATCGAAAACGCAGTTCATACTTCATCACATATTCATCCACGCACTGCATATCGAAAGGTCCGACACTACACTATATTTTCATCGCAAGCAAGAGTTTCAGAAGGTGTTCGCGTTTTTACGACTGTCTGAACTGGGAAATAAATCAAATGTCGTCATTATTGGATTTCAGAAGGTTCAAACCAAACTCTTTACCTAAAATGCAGCGCTGCGGGGTGAGAATCCTACATCATCCGCACAAACACAGTTCAAGCGAAACCCCAGCATTAAAGTGTGTGTGTCCTCTGGAATCTGCTGATCTGACCGATAATGAACCTCGTAGGCAGTTTTGTAAAGAGAAGCGAGAGAAATGAAGCTGAATTTGGTTCCACAGAATCTGCGCGGCCCAGTTTGCCTGAGACAGAAACCCAAGCAAACTTTTCTCAGGAGAATCAAAGATGGATTAACTCGTCAAATGAATGTAGCTCTCTACATTTAAACACCGACCGAGATAGGATCACCCCCTTCAAACATACACTAATGAATCTTTAAGACTGGCATCTGCCAAGCTGGCACCAAGCTGCCGGGTGAACAGCGTTCCATGTGTGACACGTGTTCAACATTAAATAAAGGTCAGACATAAAGTTCTTAAAGGAACAGTTCACCCCAAAATACAAAATTCTGTCCCTCACAAATCTGTATGTGTCTCTTTCTTCAGTGGATCACAATTTTGAGGAATGGGGGTCTCGGGGGTCTTGTGTTTAATGTTGTTTGGTTACCAAACAGGCAAATCCGTGAATTAAGGTTTTACCAATGGTTTTTAGTATACTAACAGCACAGATATCAACATTTGATGGTTTAAATATCCATGTGAGGTTTTAAAAGCATTTGTTTTATTTTTAGTGCATGATTTTTCATAGTCGGGTAAGTACCATTTTCAGGATTGTCACATCCATAACGCTATATATTCCTCATAAATGGACACATGAAAAAAGTTTTGTGTTTTTGCACAGGTTTGTGCATTTTAATTCACAGAAATCCTACAAAGTGTGACGTCCCCAAAAAACTGTGTCCTTTTTTTGTCACATCCATAACGCATGTTCATTTCCCTTTTTTAAAATAGAAAATTTGTTCATAGACTGATGTCTTCCTGATGTTTAGACTTTAGACTAATAGTGGGATTATAACACTTAGCCCTATTAAGCGAATCTCTCAACAAGGGTTTGGGAAAACAAACAGATGGTTCAATATATTCGTTACAAATTGATTCTCTGAGCATTTTTGTCACATCCATAACGCAAAATATCACGCCCATAACGCTGGAATTGCCCAAATGTCTTTGGCAGAAGAAAGAATGTCATCCAGGTTTGCAAAGACATGAGGGCGAGATGAAAGATAAAAAATGTTGGCATCCTGAGATTCCAGATTTTCAAATAGTTGTATCATACATCAATGGAAAGCTTATTTATTCATTGGTTATAAGAACATTATACATTTGTATAAATCTCGATTTCAACAAACTGACCCTTATGACTGGTTTTGTGTCACACACGCACACATCATTTCATCGGATTGTCTGTGAACGGATGGGACTTGAGATCTTTGCTAATAAGAGCTTTAACTAATATGTTTCATTCTGAGTGTGATGAAATGATGTGTCCAGAGACACAGCAGATGCTGGAGTGCAGAAGTGCGTTATGGATGTATATGCTCGGATGAGAACAGGCCGCCCACAGCGAGACGACATGGAAATGATGAAGTGTGGAGTTAGTGAAGTATGGCGTTATACTCCCGGAGAGACACTGTTACTCCGACTGCAATAATGTTATTAATAACATACATCGTGCTCAACAGATTAGTCTAGTTAGCAGAGGTTATTACTAAAACGAAATCTAAAACTCATAGATCTAGGTTTGGTGTGTGTACCCGTCTGATCCCGGTCTGGAGGGGGAGTTGTCTGATGATATGGAGGTCACAGACGCGACAGACAGAGGTCTCTGAGACGACGGCATGGTGAAAGAGCGAATCATAGACCTCGGCCGACTGCCACGCCACTCGTCCGACATAGAAGGCTGAAAAACACAAACGCAGAGTTTATACCTTTATGTACAAGTTGGACTTTTCTGTTCGGTCATAATTGACTGGAATACCAAAGATGAAGCAGTCGACCTGAAAAAAACTTTAGACCTGACTCACAATGACTTTTGAGATAAAACATTAGGAGAAAATGACAGAAGAGAAAAACAACAGGAGAGAAGAAGGTCGAATCGCTGCTGAAAGGCCAAACTTATGGCGTGAGAGCTCTGGCTGCATTAATAACGTTTTTATTTCCACATCTTGCCAACTGTCCGCTGT